>NC_142952.1:34359290-34361790 GCF_046866305.1 Octopus bimaculoides | reverse complement strand
TACGCAAAAATGAAAATAACACCATCTCATTTTAACAAATATACTTACCAAAATTACATAAAAATATTTTAAAGAGTAAATTTATTCCATAAAATCGCCATTGGCTTCAACCACGACCTGCAGACGACTTCGGAATCTCCTACAACTCTTGTGGACGTTTTCCTTGTTTAAGTTAGTGAATGCTGCCATAATCCTTGTCTTCAGTTCATCTTTGGTGTTACAAGGAGTTTTGTTGGTCTCTCTCTCAACTGCACCATATATATATATATATATATATATATATATACACTGGACGAGCTTCACTGAAGTTTTCATCAATCCCCTCCTGTGGCTACAGAAATGATATTTGGCCAAGATGTCACCTCATAGGATCGAACCCAAGACCTCACGATTGCAAAAAGGAACTTCTCAACCATTCGGCCATACTGCAGCATATGTCGGGTGTGCTTGTGTTTCAGTGTGTGAGTGGGGAGTGCATACATTTCTGCTGAGTCACAGATAGACCATCACATCCGGTTCACGTCAAACATCACATGACTATTCACCTATCCGCCATTTCCTTCTTCTGAGATATCAAACATCCGGTTAAATAGTTTTCTGAAGCCATCCTATGAAATTATCATGTAGCGAACCTACCTGCCTAGACACACACATGCATACACACACACACACACACACACACACACACACACACACACACACACACACACACATATATACACGCACACACTTACTGACAAAATCTCACGTACCCGTACAGTCACAAATACACATACACACACCTACTTAGATTTTGGATACATATGTATGTATATATATATATATATATACATATATATATATATATATATATATATATATACATATATATATATATATATATATATATATATATATATATATATATATATATATATACACATACATACATACATACATACATATTTGGTGAGAGAAAGAGACAGAGTGACAGAGACGTGGAGAGCGGCAGATAATACAGAGAGAGGGGGATAGAGAGATTGATAAATAGACAAATAGATAGATAGATAAAGACATACATACATAGACACACCCACACATACATACATACATACACACACACACATACATAGATACATACATACATACATACATACACACATACATACACGCACACACTCAAACACGTAAGCCTTCATCCTAAGAGTACATTGCGTGTGTAACACCAGACAACACACCCTGCATAAAAAAAAACGAAAAAAACTATTGAAACGTCGAGTTGTTAAGATGAATGAATGGAATATCACAAGAGGATAATAACTCAGTGAATATAGTTTTAATTGCAGGGAAGAAAAAAATATATATATAAAGCAAACAGATAAATTTATATATGTGTTTGTTTATCATAGAGGTATTTTGTATTGTTTTTGTATTGTTTTTGTATTGTTTTTATATTGTTTTTGTATTGTTTGTATATTTTTAGAGATGTGTAGGATAAACTGAGATTTGCTGAAATTTCTAAAGTAAAAGGAAAAAATTAAATATATTGTGAAATATTGTTTGTTCCGGGTTTTTTTATTTTTTTCTTATTGTTGTTTTGGAGTTTTGCTTGTTTTTTGTTTTTGGGGTGGGGGCGCTTGTTTATTTGTGTTTTGAATTTTATTTATTATTTTTTTTTTTTGGCTCTCTTCAATTTAATTTTACTCTTTTTGGTTTCTGTGGTTTTTGGTGAGGTGAGGAACTTTTGTCAAATTTGATGTCGGATGAAAAAAAAAATGAATGGAACGGCAACAATAATAACGAAATGCTAAATAATCACAACAACAACAACAACAATAACACCAATAACAACAATAACAACGACTGCAACAACTGTAGCAACAACAGTCATGATACTAGCAACAAAGAACAACAACAACAACAATAACAACAACAACAACAATAACAACAACAACAACAACGATACCAACAAGAAAAGCAACAACGACACTATATAGTGATTTCAAATTTCTGCACAAGGCCAGCAATTTCAGGGGAGGAGTGGTGGTGGGGTTGCAGTCGATTCCATCAAGCTCCTGTGTTCAAATGATAATTAATTTTATCGATTCCGAAAAAAATGAAAGGCAAAAATCGACTTCACCGGAATTTGAACTCAGAACGTAAAGATGGAAGAAAGGCCGTCAGGCGTTTTGCCCGGCGCGCTAACGACTCGGCCAACTCACCACTTTTACTAACAACAACAACAACAACAGTAATAATAGCAGCCAGGGGTTTTCAAACTGTGGTCCGCGCACACAGGGGGTCCGCAAGGACAAGACAGGGGGTCCGTGGACAGCAAATACTTTTTATGGGCAATTTGATTTTATATATGTTTTTTAATCGAAATCTTTTAATTGACAATAAACCTATTTGTTAAATACTGTTAAATAACTAAATGTAAAAATATATGTTATTTTAAGCAAATATTTATGTATAAATTTCATAAGCGTTTATAAGGGGGTCCCTAACGTAAAGCCTGAAA
>NC_142952.1:34339290-34341790 GCF_046866305.1 Octopus bimaculoides | reverse complement strand
ATATATATATATATATATATATATATATATATATATATATATATATATATATATATATATATATATATACATGCACATTGGCGCAGGCATAGTTGTGTGGTAAGAAGTTTGCTTCTCAACCACATGGTTCCAGGTTCAATCCTATTGTATTGCATAGATATATAGATAGTTAGATGTCCTTCAATTTGGGACACACTTGTAGAAACAGGTGTATACCAGTTTCGATCACTTGATAACACAATTTCTTCCAAAGGTCATATCTTTTCGAAAAGAAGTTCATGAACGATGTAACTTTTACTGAAATTTATTTAATTAGTATAACGCACTTGAAAGGAACTTAGACAAAATACCGTCAAGTACAGGTTGGCCCAAAAGTAGGTTACAATTATCAGGTAGGCACTTTAAGTGGGGGTTTTTTTTTAACATTTTATTACATTTAAATTTCTATCTTACAATCATATTGTTTATGCACATCTTAAACAGATAATGTTTAATCTCTCAGATGTTCAAAATGTCCTCCTTCAACATTGCAACATTCTTCAAACCTCTTCAGAACGCTCTCACACACAGTGCGGCTCAAATTCCAATCTCCATCACTTTCAGTGAATGCGTCAGAAATGCAATCTTTTAATTCATTTACTGTTTCGGGATTCTTCTCATAAACCTTGTTCTTTGCAACACACCAAAAAGAAGAAATCCATTGGTGTCAGGTCAGGTGAACGTGGTGGTCATTCGTTACTGCCCCGTCTTCCAAACCAATGCTGTGGAAAGGTTTGGTTAAGGTAGTCTTTTACTGACAAAGGGGGCTTGACCAAATTAACTAAATCAGCATAGAATAATGGTTTCATATTTTTATAATTAAGATCTAAACTGTTAATATATGAATGCGAAAGAGAGAGTTGAATAACTGTAAACCTACAATGTGGTAGGACATCGCAACCAAGCTGTACCAATTTCTGCCGGGCCTGCTATGAAACATATAATCTAGCATTGTCCTGAAGGAAAACGTGTCACCCTTCCGATTAGCTAATTCTGGACGTTTCTCATCGACTTTCACCTTTAATCGGTTTTCCGAAAGGAGCTCGTAACACATAAACGTCCTAATCACACAAGAGCATCACTTTCGTGAGATACTAAGCAGCTTTTGGAGTGATTAAAACTGGGTCATTTTGTTTGCTTTTTGGTTTTTCTCGACCTTTTTCGAGCCATATTAATTTAAACAATCCATTTTCTATCACCTGTGATTGTTCTTTTTAAAAAATGGGTCGTTTTTGTTGCGTTTGAGCAGAGAGTCGGGGGTGGAACTACGAGTCGCCCAAACATCAGAGCGATTCACGTATACCAAAGTGTTTCTAAATGCCTTTTGATACTTATATTAGATATGTGGAGTATTTCGACATTGTCCCTTGTCGTGCTGCCTGGATTATTTTTTTATTAGTATTTTAATTTGATCATCATCAATGACTGTAGGCCTGCCGGAACGTTCACAATCTTCCAGATCAAAATTTTCACTTCTAAGCCTAGCAAACCACTTACAAAAAATCCTCTCACCTTTGGCACCGTCCCCATTAAACTGCACACATCCTTTTTACTCTCCGTACAGGGGTTTTTTTTTTCTTTCTTTCTGGGAATGAAAGAAAATCAGATAACGAAAATGTATCACATTTTCTTCCATTTTTCACTGTTTTAATGTAAAAACAGCAGAAATGAGCTATCCATACAGCAATCGTACAGAAAGGCGTCTTGAAAAGTCACCACATACATATATATATATATATATATATATATATATATATATATATATATATATATATATATATATATATATCGTTCTCATCGTTGTCATCGCTGTTATCGTTCTTCATCATGGTGGTGGTGGTGGTGGTGGTGATATAGTGGCGGTGGTAGTAGTCGTAGTCAGTATTTATTATCATTATTTTCATTAGCATCTTGTTTCAGTTTTGTTTCCATTTCTTGCCGAATGTCTTCCGGACACCTAGGGCAAAGAAACGCACTATATACATTGGTAGGCCATTAAAATAAACACACCAGATTGTTCATTTACAAAGCCATGTGATAGAGAAAAGGGGGAAGACTATCATTGTTATCATCATCATCATCATCATCATCTTTATTATTATTATTATTATTATTACTATTATTATTATTATTATTATTATTATTATTATTATTATTATTATTATTATTATTATTAAACATCGGACAGATTTCTACTTCATCACCTGCTACCCCTCCATGTTACCGAGGCGTGTACAGCATTGCGTGTCCTTTTCTTCTTCTTTTTTTTTTTTTTTTTTTTGAGGGAGCGCAAACTTTCCCTGGTGTTGCATTCCTTCAGCTAGTTTTTGTTTGGGGGTTTCTGGTTGCAGTCTTTTGTTTATATTAGTGTTTGTACTTTGTATCATGTGTGTGTAATGCGAATTGTGTTCTTCTGTCGGGTATCCGACCTGTAGAGTACACGTTGCGGCGGTTGCTTATT
>NC_142952.1:34326790-34334290 GCF_046866305.1 Octopus bimaculoides | reverse complement strand
ATATGTACACCGATATATTCTCAGTTAAACTACAATACGAAAACATTTTATTCTATAAAAACATTTTTATATTTTTATTTTCAATTTTCAATTTTCATGCATATAAATGCATTCAATAATACTATTTCCCCCTTATTTTAAAAAGTTAAACTTGTTTTAATTAAACAAAAAATATGTGTATAAAACTCTACGCATTTTCAACTTTTTCTCAGTATTTTTCATACATGTGTATGTATGTATGCGTGCGTGCGTGTATGTGTATATACACACACTGTCATGCGTGTATGCAAATTAATAGCCACAAGAGGATGTACAACGGCACACCTTATTCATGCATGTAAACTAAATGAATATTAAAATCCATCAAGAGCCATCTTGCACATAGCATATGTATATCCACAAACTCAGAAAAAACAGACACACACAAACATATACACACCCGCATACACACACACACATGGCTACGTGCATATTAATTAATCGCTACGCATGCGTGCATGCATATATGCGCCAAGTTTCTGGCCACTAAAGGCACTGAGGGTTTTGCATAACGGTAAATCTCTTCAAAGAGAAAAATTCTACGTTAAATCTTGTTTTCTTCTATATTATGAAAAGGAAAAGAGGAAAAAAAATATTATATTTTTAATTAAAAACTTTAATTTATTAATAATGAAGAATATCATTAACCGATTAGAAAAATAATTCATTTAGAATAATTATGCAAATTACTATAGTATTTTTATCAAAAGCATGTTTATGAAAAGCAGAAAATTTTTCAAAATGTATGGAGAAAAAAATTTAGCTTAGTTATTAAATATGAGTTAATTTGATTAATTTTATGGAGCTCAAATCGAACCTGTTTCTTTAGTGCTGAGCCTCGGCTAGCTTTGACATCACTCAGAATTGTGGTTCACATGATAAGCGTGTACCATGCTTTCGCTAATTGTTTCATGTACCTGTGTAGTCTCGAGCAGACACAGGTACTTCCTCCGTTCTTTCATCTCTTTATTCAGCGGAACATCGATGGCATGCGACAACAGGGTGGGGACCGAAAATGTTGCCTCGGCTTTCGGATGGGACTCATTCACAGCTAAATAAATTTACCTCCTAACCACATGAATGTGGTTCAGTCCCATTGCGTGGCACACTGGGCAACTATTTTCGCTTATAGCCTAGGGCCGGTCAAAGTCTTGTGAGTGGATTTGGTAGACGGAAATTGAATGAAGCCTGTTGTGTGTGTGTGTGTGTGTGTGTGTGTGTGTGTGTGTGTGTGTGTACGCATCCTGTATTTTTGGTGCTCTGGTGTTTTAGCGTCTTTTTGGGGGTTTTTTTTCTTTATAGTGCTGGCATTCTTGTTTTGGAGTTCTTGTGGCTTAATGCTTTGTGTATTAATATTCAGGTATTTTAGTATATTTTTCTGTGAATATTTCTGTGTTTGGGAGTTCTTGCGTCTCGATGTCCTTGTGTTCTTGCTTTTTAGCATTTTAGCGTTCCTGTTTTACCGTTCTTGTGTTTTCTTTTTTTTTTTTTAAATTTTGGATCTAAGTGTTTTGGCGAATAGATATTCCTGTGTTTTAGAATTCTTGTTTGGATATTTTTAGTGCTTGTATATTCAAGTATTCTATTCTTTTTTTATTCCTGTCTTCTAATGTTCCTGTATATTGGTCTGTCATTTATTTTTGGCGTTCGTCTTCTTGTATTTTGCTGTTCCTCTCTTTCAGTTTCCTGCTGGTCTACCATTCCTGTCTTTTATTCTTTCCATGTTTTCGTCTTCCTATCTTCGCTTCTGTATCATTTCTGCTCTAATCAATTTACCTTTTTTTTTTTCATTTCTTTTATCATTTTACTTCAGTCAATCGAATGCGGCCATACTGGAGCACAGCTTTGGAGAATTTCAGTGGAACAAATTGACTTTAGCACTGTTTTTTTGTTTTTTTTTTAGTCTGGAACTTTTTCTCTCGATTCCTTTTGCCAAACTGCTAATATTAATGGGATGTAAAGAAACCTACTCCGTTTGTCAAGCTGTGGTAGGAGGTAGCAATCTCAAACACAAATTCACAAAGAGAGATAGAGACAGAGAAAGAGAGAAAGAAACTGATAGATAGATAGATAGATAGATAGATAGATAGATAGATAGATAGATAGATAGATAGATAGATAGATAGACACGACGGGCTTTAATACAGTTTCCGCCTACAAAATTCACTCAGAAAGCATTGGTTGACCGGGGTTACAGTAGAAGACACGTGACCAAGACGCTGCGCAGTGGAGCTGAACTCGAAACCACGTAGGTGCCGAGCAAGCTTCTTAACCATTCATCCATGACGATGCCTTCCATGCTGTTATATTTTGCGCTGAATATTTTCGGGGTTTTGTGGGGCTGGTTAATATATGAGTGTTTATATACCAGTGTATGGATGTGTGGACGTGTGTATGAGGCATATATGTTTAAGGATGTGCTTGGATGTGTCTATCGATGTGTGTATGTGTGTATGAGTGTGTGTGTGTGTGTGTGTGTATGTGTATGTGCGTGCATGTGTGCGTGCATTTTTGTATGTATGTGTTTATGTGTATGCGGATATAAGTGTGTATGCATGTGGGGGTGCGTGTGCGCAAGTGTTTGTGTGCATGTGTGCATGTGTGTGCACGTATGTAGGCATCAGTGTGTATGTAGTGTGTGTGTGTGTGTGCGCGTGTGTGTGTGCATATTGTGTGTATGCATGTTGTGTGTGTATTTGTGTGTGTGTACATGTGTGTACACGTATGTGGGCATGTGTATGTATGTAGTGTGTGTGTGTGTGTGTGTGTGTGTGCGTGCGCGTGTGTGTGTGTGTGTGTGTGTGTGTGTGTGTGTGTGTGTGTGTGTGTATTTCCAAGTTATTTCGATTATGGTTTTAATCCCAGAAACGTAAATCAAAAATAAAAGCGGAATTTCTCAAATAATCCCCATTTGGAAATTTTATTCAGTTTTGCTTAATTTTATTGTTTGTTATATTTGGATTATATTTTAGGGAGTGATTTAGTAGTAGTAGTAGTAGTAGTAGTAGTAGTAGTAGTAGTAGTAGTAGTAGTAGTAGTGGTGGTGGTGGTGGTGGTGGTGGTGGTGGTGGTGGTGGCGGCGGTGTTTTGATAGTAATAGTAGTGTTAGTAGCAGCAGCAGCTGTAGTAGTAGTAGTAGTGTTAGTAGCAGCAGCAGCAGCTGTAGTAGTAGTAGTAGTAGTAGTAGTAGTAGTAGTAGTAGTAGTAGTAGTAGTAGTAGTAGTAGATAAAATACAATTGGCTTGAAAAATCACTTGCTGCCAGCCCAAGGATTTTTCGAACAGAGATCCTAAAAGAAAAACGAGAAAAACTATAGAATCTTTGCTAATAAAAATTAAACTTGGCGTCAAGAGAGCCAGCCATATAAAGGTATATAATGAAATGTCGCTGAGAAATGACTACTTAACAAGGATAGGAAATCTTCTTAGAGAGAAACGCAACAATTATCTCCCAGAACGAAATGCTTCTGCAAGGACAATCGACATTATCGACCAATGAAAACCGATCTGAATGCTATTCTCCGCGAACCCATAACGGGTCCGTTCCATATTTTTCCTGCTTGAACGAACGCACGTTGGGAGAAACCCAGAATAGCATCGGAATGAGTAATATGCTTCTTCTGAATAAATAAACTCCATATAAATGTACGCTTATTATATTCAGACAAGTGTTTCTTTCTTGATTGTTATAGTCACAATCTTTGGGCAATATAAATATTGCAAGTACTTCAACAGAAACATTGTTAAGGTGAGCTATAGCTGACTGAAACGCGTTGCCTCGCAGATAACTTCGCCTCTCAGAACTCATTTTAACACACACACATACACACACACATAGTTCACTATACTCAAGAGCAAGCTTGCAACTCCAGAACTATCCAAACTGCCCGCTTAAAGGAACCAGCCTCTTTAAAACAATGGAATCTTGAGCAAGTATAACCACAAGTGATCGTACCAAAAGGAATTTTATGAGGAAGGGCTTTAAGACACGGTACAACCAGCATATATAATCATTCAGATCCAGATATTGAATTATTCCAACTTTTTATATTTAAATATATTTGCAAATCAAATGGCAGTGGAATGGTTCTCGTAACCTAGGAAATCATAGATACAGTACCCCCGTATATTTGTGGAGCACAAAAATATACTCTGTTCGATCGAAAATGTTTACTTCCTAACATATCCACGCAAATTATTGAATTGGGAAAACCGACACCTTATCTTTTTGTCACCAGAAAATGAAATTATATTGGCGCATATCTGTGAAAGGGTGAGTATGCGTATATATGTGTGTATGTGTGTATGTATTTGTCTATGTGTGTGTGTGTATGTATGTGTGTGCATATGTATGTCAGTGTGTATGTATGTGTATGTGCATGTTGATGTATATTTACATACGTGCATGTATATATTGATGTGTGTGTGTGTGTGTGTGTGTGTGTGTGTGTGTGTGAGTGTGTGTGTGTGTGTGAGTGTGTGTTTGCGTGTGTGTGCATATGGATGTATGTGATGATGTATAAGTGTGACGCAGCGAGTCGGTGGAATTGCAGAGTAAGTCTTAAATAAACGGAGTGGAAGTGAGTGAAAGATGTGGAGTCGGTGCGTCCGTGGATAGACGTTAACGGTGATGAGCGTGTTGTTACTTTACTATTTCTATTTAATTGTTCATCAAATTATTTTTTACTAATGACCAAAAAGTAGAATCAATAATTAATTATTCATTTATTTTCTTTAGATTCATCAATATTATTGTTGTTATTATTATTATCATTATCATTGATATTGTTGTTGTTGTTGTTGTTTTCCTTGTTATTAATATTATTATTTATTTATTTATATTAATATTTATTTATTTCCAATTTTAATTCTAAAAATTATATTATTATTTTTCTGTTAATTTTGTTGGTTTTTATTTTTGCTGCTTGTTGATTTTGTTGCTGCTGCTGCAGTCGTCGATGTTGTTACTTTTGTTGATGATGATGATGATGATGATGATGATGATGTTGTTGTTGTTTTCTGCTTTAGAGAGCGTGGAAATGAATTTATAATTTCATTGTAAACATTTCAATTATTATTTCTTTGTTACTGTTTTGTTGTTGTTGTTGTTGTTGTTTAATTTTTGTTCTAGATATTTTATTTTCGTCTTATTTTGTTACTTTTCCTCATTTTATTTTTCTGTTCTTCAATACTTTCTCGCCATCATCTTTCTTCTTCTTCTTCTTCTTCTTCTTCTTCTTCTTCTTCTTCTTCTTCTTCTTCTTCTTCACCTTCGTTTTCCTTTTCCTTTCTTCCTTCTTTAGTCTTACAGAAGAAATTTCGACCAAAAACACCTTTTGATATTTTTTTGTTTCATTCTTTGTTTTTCTTTTTTTATCTCATTTCTTTGGTTTGATTTTCTTTTTCCAGTTTCATTGCATCCAATTACCATACTAGAAGAGAACGGAACCATCAGCTCTCCAAAGTATAAATAATCTAAGACTGAGAAGGACAGAGAGGTGGGGACTGTCCTGTCTCTCTGTGAGGGTATTTGTTGATTAAAGTGTAAGGTAGAGACGGTAGGAGGCGCTTTTTGTTGTCACAAGATGAAGCTCTATTTCTATGTGGTTGTTTCTATCCCCAGAGAGATACAATTCTAAGTGTTAACTGGATAATTACAGCTTGTAATTGCTTTATTTAGTTGACATATTATGTAGATGTTTATTTTGAATATTCAAGCAAGATAATGGTGAATGTGGGACTCGTTATGAATTCACTAGAAATGCCATCCAGACAGGTTTTCGTTGCTCGACAACGGACAGGAGACCTGATGCTGTGTGCCCTAGCGGAAGTATTTGGCTTGCGGAAGTGGGGATATCTTTATGCTTTTCTCTCCAACATAGCTCAGAGATTCCTCTCCCTTGAAAGTAGCGGTTTTATATCGATAGATAAATATCAATAGATATCTATGTACAGTGAGACTGAAGTTTAAAAGAATAGCAAATTGGAAAGGACCTGGCCACGGAATGCGTACAAGACTACTGGTTGAAGAACATAACACAGCTGCATGAAAGAATCGTTGCACATCTGGATGAATGCCTACAGCTGGATGACAAGTGAACGAACGCTGCTATGTGTCAAGGATCTCTTGAAAGGTAACTTGGCATCAAATTTTCGATATTAAATATTAAAGGCACATCAATTGGAATAGTGTTAAAGTTAGCTATGGTTGCCTGAATAGCACCCCTTCCAAGTTCTCAAGTATCTCTTTTCTGATGTATTGAAACACTTGTACAGTAGTGAAGTATATAATTATGTACTTAAATAAATATACAGCCTGCATAATCGTGTATGTTGATTCGTCGTCTTCATATTCTTCGAGGACTATAAATAATTATAAGCGCGCACGTGGGGGGGGGGGGTCTTATTCCTGGCAGGATTTATGCGGGCAGCGAGTAATGGTATAGGTATCCGCAAGTTCTCGGTAGTTTCTCAAGTTCTTAGAACCCTCCTGATAATCTTTCCTGCTCCTAAGAGGCAAACTGTCTGTAGAAACTCTACAGAACATTCTTTTCCGAACTCCTTCAACCATTTCTCTATATCTTTACTTACAATTCCCAATGAACCAATTATTATAGACAGAACTTTTACAAGTTCCATATTCCAAATTCTTGCAATTTCAAGTTTTAAGAGACTGTATTTTTTTCGTCTTCTTTCTTTACGATCCTGGAATCAAACGGACGTGATGGATCAATTAGTAAACAACTTCGTTTTTCCTTGTCTAATATTGTTATGCCCGGTCTAATATCTTCTAGTTTCTTGTCCGTTTGAATAGGAAAGTTCCAAAAATCTTACAATTCTCCAACTCATCGGGTCAAAGGAGTATGAACTCGTTCCACCCGATGTTCATACAATGTATCTCCTGCTTTAAAACCCCATTCCTAGCAAATCTTCCAGTGTAAAATTTTAACAATGTCGTCATGCCTCCATTCCTTACATTCTTCCTGCGCCACCTTGGGACATTTTGCAACAATGCCTGCCACTGTCTCCTTCTAAGTTCCATAGATTCTACATTTTTCTGACACATAATCCCCACATACACAGGCTCTCTGTTTTTTTTGTTTTTTTTTTAATGGCCTTTTCTTTTTAACCAAGCCCATGTTGAACGAAACACCCATCTTTCCAAAGGTGAATTATTTAAACCCCAAAGAATTCCTCTCGACACATGGCTATGATGCTCCCCGACTACTTCTGCTCTTGATCAGAGATGCACATATCGTCAGCCACTAAGAGACATGCTCAACTGGTTACGGTCAAACAACTGCCAAGCAAATCTATGGTATTGGTGGTGGTGGTGGTGGTGGTGGTGGTGGTGGTGGAGGTGGTGGTAGTGGTGGTGGTGGTGGTGGTGGTGGTGGTGGTGGTGGTGGCGGCGGAGGCGGCGGCGGCGGCGGAGGCGGAGGTGGAGGCGGCGGCGGAGGCG
>NC_142952.1:34184290-34319290 GCF_046866305.1 Octopus bimaculoides | reverse complement strand
ATGGACGCATCCTTGCGACAACAAGGCCAGCGATTTCGGCCAGCACAAGGCCAATAAACTTTTAAAGAGAATTGTTTAGTCAACTTTATTTTATAGCAGGAATCATCATAAGCTGACATGAGCGTTAAACAACGACAACAAGGGGCCTCCCAGACCTGAACGTAAACCCTTATTTCCTTGGAAATGGAAATTACTTGATTCCCCAAAAGCAAAAGAGAAAACTTCTGTTGTTTTCCCTTACTTACTGCGCTTCCTTTGACATCATTTTTTCAAGCAGTTCTCTTCTCACACCTACAAGAAGTAGATCGATAGATAGATCGATAGATAGATCGATAGATAGATAGATAGATAGATAGATAGATAGATAGATAGATAGATAGATAGATAGAATCATAATTAAGGGTACTGAGAAACAGTACCTACATGCTAGAGATAGACGTCAAATGACCCTAAAAACCACTTCAAATTACACTCCATCAGCACAAGACTGAAAGCGAGTTTTTACCACATACTGACCACTGATAAGATCATTAATTGTTTTTATCCTTAATTACGTATGCATATATATATTTATTTATTGACTCCGATCCTGATATTTACTGCGGTATTATCTTATTCAAATACGCACATGGTTGGGATGGATAATCGGATTTACCTCGTATATACGTGTGTATATATGTATGTATTAGTATATATATACGCATGTATTTGTATGGGTATGTATATTTATTTACATTTATGTACTTTTAGTATATTCTACTGATGACAGTAATAATAATAATAGTATTACTAAACTAGAAATCGGACGATCTGGAATTAACCTCAAAAGATATTTTTACCAAATCTCTTTTATTCATTTCCTCGCTTTCAGCTTTGTGCTCATGGAGTGTAACTTGAGCCTCGAAAAGTGCTCTCTCTGGTAAACTGTGCACATCCCTCGAGTGTAAAAATACCTGGATGTCCGCAATCAAATGACTAAAACACGTATAAGATTAAATGTGTTTGTGTGTGTGTGTGTTTGAGCGAGTGGGGGCAGCATAGTTACCTTGCTCCCTAAAGTTCGGTACATTGGGCGTTTTGTAGGTGCCTCGGAAAGTGCTCTCTCTGGAAAACTGTGCGCATCCCTCGAGTGTAAAAATACCCGGATGTCCGTAACGTAATTCATCAATACCAGACGGTAAGATGTTCTCATCTTTTAACTCTAAGACTCTTCTCTGAAAGAAGAAAACAAGAAAGAGAAAGAGAGGGAAAGAATGAGAGAGAGAGAGAGAGAGAGAGAGAGAGAGAATGAGGGAGAGAAATTGAGAACAAAACAAGAAATATTTGGAAGAATCCATTCCTCTCCGTCTTCATTTTGTTTCATTTCAACGAATAATTATTTCACTTATATATACTGACCAATAATCTCCACATGGACATACATACATACATACATACATACATACATAAATACATGTAATAAATAAATGAATATATATATATACATATATATATATATATATATATATATATATATATATATATATATATATATATATGTGTGTGTGTGTGTGTGTGTGTGTGTGTGTGTGTGTGTGTGTGTGTGTGTGTGTGTGTGTACTTAGGTGCAACTGGAATTTTTTCAAAACGGCGGGATGGTCACAGTTGGAGTTCCCTTGGTTTATAACTCTATTCAGTAGGCTCTTACCTGAGGACTAATCAATAACGGCACAGAACAGACAGACAGACAGACAGACACCTCACCTCTTCGAACCAGTTTTTCATGAGACATTTGCTCCGAGACTCGGCCACTTCGACGGCAGGCTTTAAAGGAATGGTATCCATATTCTGCAGAGTTTTTGGTAAAGAATCCTTACACACTCATTAACCGACTGGCTGGCTCTGATCGTGACTGGCTGTTTGTTTAGCTGTTGTCATAGTTACCTCTAATCACGACCTCTGGCGGCCGGTTTTGCTTGATTGTTTTCTGTTGGATCTTCTGCGCGCGGTCAGCCATGTTTTGTGAATGTATCTTTCTCTCTCTCTCTCTCTCTTTCTCAATACATTTTTCAAGAGAATGAAATGAATGAAGGAACGAAGGAGTTTTTGAATGAATATACTCACCGGATGACAAGTGGTGTAAGACAAACACGCGCACACAGACACACATACACATGTGTGTGCGTGCGTGTATGCATCTATGCATGTAGTTATGTACGGACGTGTATACGTATGTATGTCTCACCTGTCTTGGAGAGGAATAACTCTTAAGAGTTACCTTTCAGTCCCTCTGGCTTGACAAAAAATTTGAAAAATTAAAGAAAATCGAAAGCGTCCCATTGAAGCAAAGAAAAGCATCTTTTTTCTTAACTTTTTTTTAATTTGTTTTCATGGGAGATAACTCTTCCAACAAACTTTGCTGGGTTGTCTTTCTTAGATTTGTTTACCACGGAAATATTCCTTTCTACGAGGCCAGCAATTTGAAGACTACAGATCCAATTTATCACTGCAACTGTAAATATCTGTTAAACTTTCCAGAAGTTTATCATTTAAATATATATGAGCATGACTAGATATGCAACTGCATAATTTGTCTGTGTTAACTACATCTCAAAGATGGAGCCTTGTATCTTTGTTAGAAACTGGTTCCCTCCCCAGTGGAAGACTTATAATAATTTAGAAATAGAAGAGATATACATACATATTTGCTAAGTGTCAAGAACGAAACTCTCAGCCTTCAATTCCCTGTAACATCTGCCAATTATTAATAATGATAGATAGATAGATAGATAGATAGATAGATAGATAGATAGATAGATAGATAGATAGATAGATAGACAGACAGACAGACAGACAGACAGACAGACAGACAGACAGATAGTGAGATAGACAGATAGATAGATAGATAGATAGATAGATAGATAGAAAGATAACTTTCTTTATATGGTGTTCGGCTGAAGGCCCGACTGCTGTAGTTGAACATCAACACCAACAACCAAAACATCGATTCAGCAGTAAAACCTTATTCTTTCAAAGATGACAGCCAAAAGCAAAATATTTGGCGGGATCCAAGATTTTCCGTTCGATACAAAGTACGTGATTAATATTCATTGATATGTTTAATGCTTGATAATTTTTATCGATAAAATGATTCTAACAAAATCTGTGCTTCTTTAGAACGTCTTTTTGTTGTTGTTGTTGTTGTCTGGTTTTAATTTCTTGGAACCTTGATTTCGTCAACAAACATTTTCTAAATGTTTTCAGAAACACAGAAAGCATTTTATTTTGTTCTCTCTCTCTCTCTCTCTTTTACTTGTTTCAGTCATTTGACTGCGGCCATGATGGAGCACCGCCTTTAGTCGAGTTAATCGACCCCAGGACTTATTCTTTGTAAGCCTAGTACTTATTCTATCGGTGCCTTTGTTGCCGAACCGCTAAGTTACGGGGACGTAAACACTAGCATCGGTTGTCAATCGATGGGGGGGGGGGACAAACACAGATACACAAACATATACACACACATATATGATGGGCTTCTTTCAGTTTCCGTCTACCAAATCCACTCAAGGCTTTGGTCGGCCCCAGGGAATAGTAGAAGACACTTGCCCAAGGTGCCACTTGGTGAGACTAAACCCGGAACCATGTGGTTGGTAAGCAAGCTACTTACCACACAGCCACTCCTGCGCCTTATTTTTAATTTACATGATTTTGGGAGAGTTTTTTTTTTTTGTATATCATGGCTGTCTGGTGAGAGGTTTGCTTCCCATCCACATCTACAAATATACCTTGGACTACGTAGATTCCGAGGACATAGGAATTTGGGGGGAATTTTGGAGAACTGTTCCCTACTCGGCGGGGTGTTTCGGAACAAGTCGTCAATATTTGTTTCTTTTTCTCCGTTTGTACATTTGTAGATTTCCACTGAAGCAACAAAAAGGCAATGAAAGCAGATGAAGCCCTCACCAGAAAACTCGTTATGCTAAAAATAACAGCTGAAGGTCTCAGCAAAATGCAGTAGAAAGTCTTGCCTAAGATTTAGAGGGAGGATGATTCTTTGACATGTGTCACCCAGGCCTATCTATATACGGAGATGCCCAGATGTCATGCAGACTAGTCTCTCTTGCCTAAGGGTTACAAGGTTCTTTATCTCAAGGATAAGCTTGGAGAAAACAGAAGATTAGCAGAGGAAACTCCAAATAAATTGGCAGAGGGCAACAGGAAACTCCTGCTCTGTCTTTTCCAAGAAAAATCATGAATGTTCAGACTTTTGCATGGAGATCCATGATTACAGATGTCTATAGAAATGGCACATGAAAAGAGACTGCATTATATTAAATATACGGTCCATAGTATTTACGAAAGGCAGTTTCCAAGACAGGTGAATAGAATATAAATGAGTAACAGTAGAGGTACAGGTATTGATCCATTACAGCAGTTTCTAACGATTCCTTTAATGTCTTCATTAATCAATTAAAGGGGTCGTTAGAAACGGCTGTGAAGGACTGACATCTGTACCTCTACCGTTACTCATTTGTATATATGTGTATATATATGATATATATATATATCTATTGTTCTCGTTTTCAGATTCAATGTAGAAGATGCAATGACTATGAAGTTTGAGGATAAGACAGAGAAAGAACTTGCCGCCTTGAAGCAGAGTTTCCTTGAGCTTCTTCAAGACCAAAAGGCCATGCTGTACCATCTTCAGTCTGAAGAAGACTACATAAAACAGCTCAACGAATTCCATGATCAGATTCATACAAAGTAAGGTTTCTAGCTTATTGTTGTTGTTGTTGTTAAGGTAGCAAGCTGGCAGAATCATTAGAATGTTGAACAAAATGCTTAGCAGCATTTTTTTCTGGTTCTTTATATCCTGAGTCAACTTTACCTTTCATTCTTTTGGCAGTCAGTAAAATACTAAGCAAATATTGGAATCGATGTAATAGCCAAAACCCCTTTTGCTCCAAAACATTTCTGGTCTTGTGCCAAAATTAGAATTTTTAATATATTGTTAATATTCCAGTTCTATATTTAAGAGATGAGGAATTATGTACATTATTTACATTATTTACATTTGACGGATATTTGTCCTCATCTTGTTTGTTGTTAACACAATATTTTGGCTGATATACCCTCCAGCCTTAATCAGGTGTCTTGGGGAAATTTCAAACCTGGGTTCTCATTCCTAAGGTATTTTTCGATGTTATTATTATTATTATTATTCAGGCAGGGCATATGGCGTAGTGGTTAAGAGCGCGAGCTACTAACCCCAAGATTCTGAGTTCGATTCCAGGCAGTGACCTGAATAATAATAATAATGATATCAAAAAATACCTTAGGAATGAGAACCCAGGTTCAAAATTTCCCCAAGACACTTGATGAAGGCTGGAGGGTATATCAGCCGAAACGTTGTGTTAACAACAAAGAAGACGAGGACAAATATCCATCAAATGTAAATAATTGTTAATATTGAACTCGGAACGTAACGGCAGATGAAATACCGCCAAGTATTTCGCCCAGCACCCTAACGACTCTGCCAGCTCATCATTATCATCATCATTCTGTCCCTTTTTCCATGCTCGAATCTCAGGTGGAATTCATTAAGACAGATTTTCTATAGCCCAATGCCTTTTCTGTCACCAATTACATCATTTACGCAATTATCCAATAACATCCCCCCACACACACCCACACACCTACCTTTTTTAAGACTGTTATGATGGCCAGCAATAAATTTGACTGTTATTTCTAGCAAGCCATGTGACTATATAAGAAAGACCTTCCTCGTCAATTTCTCAAGACTTCCTCAATAATTCTTGTCACCAATTCAAAGAAGTTTTGTTGTTGATGCATTTTATTAAATATTGTTGGTTGCTGTGATGTTTCAGGACCGAAGTAGAGACTTTAAATGAAGAGGAAGAGAAAATTCTATCAGAATTGAAAGAAGATGTAAGTATTATCGAAATTGTGATGTTGTAAGACAAAACTCTGTAGAAATGGTTTTGGTGCCATTTATTTACCATCAACGATTCAAGCCTGGCTTGTTTCATTTCATCTCTCTCTCTCTCTATCTATCTCCCTATATTTCTGTGCACATGTGTGTGTTTGTCTCCAGCACGAAAAATTAGTCACCAAAACAGGATGACTGACCAGTCAGCCATGCCAAACCATTGACGTCGAAACAGCCGCACGCAGTTGTCTCATTCTAGTAAAACTAATGTCGCTGGTTAATCGGTAGAAACATCTTTGTAATCTCCATGTCTCTGAGTTCTAACCTTCTATAATCTACTTTAATCAGCTTATATAACACATCATGCCTCCTTCGTTTGCAAAAATGCCAAAGGGTATTTTTGTTGTATTTTCTATATTATTCATTAGTCTTCTTACTTTAAAAGTTTTGTTAGTTTTATGGATGGATAATGGAGATGTTGCTCCAATCACTGCATCTGACATTGAAGGCCTACCACCTTCAGCTGCATCCCAAAGGCCCCCGCCTTCCACTGTGAAGGGAGCTGGCTTTGGTTGCTTTGGTTGCTGGCTTTGCTGGGTGGATGGGGCTTACCCCCCCCCCCCCCTTGTAAACATAAGGACGAAGGAAATGTGTCAAGGCTGACAAGAAGCGGTGCAGCTTCCTAGGGCTAAATAGCAGTAGTATTCTTCCCTTTCATGGGACTGTCACAATTAAGTTGACAACATACCACCACTATTTATGTTTTGTTGTGTTTTCTTGTTACCTGTTGTTCCTCTCCACCTCCAGATAATGAAATGCTACGAGACAACTGGAATTGGAGTGGATTTCAAACTGCAAGCCTACATCATTAAAAGCATAGGTAAGTGTCACCAGAAGATTCAAAGAATATGTAGATGGGATGGGTGTGGAATTTGCAATTTCTAGAGCCCCCTGCTACAAACTGTCATCAACTCTTGGTTTTGTTGAGCTTGCTATCTTGCAACAAAAGTCAGAGGTACCACTACATATATATATATATATAATTTAGAGAAAAGAACCCAAGTTCATGAACTCTTCCATGAAAATCCGCAGTCACATATAGAAAATTTAATTTTAATTTTTGATAAATTGAATTTAATTGAGTTTTTACCTGTAAATTTGGATTTTTATCCATGATATTATTATATATATATATATATATATATATATACACACACACACATATACATATATAGATAGATAGATAGAAAATTCAGCTAAAAAGTACTCCATCTGGTGAGAGATAAATATGATTTATTTAAAGGACACAATATATGTATTAAAGTGCTACAAATAATTTTATTTATTGAGAAAACTCAGACATATTCTTCAGGCACAAACCATATGTCATAGCAAACTAAAAAAAAAATTGAATAAGAGAAGAAACAAGGAATAACTGGGAAGGCAATATATACTGGACGGGGAACGAGAAACAAAAGCACCAAAACTAAAATGTTTAAAAAAAAAAAAAAGGTAAAAGAGTTATCTCCCGTAGACCTTAAATGGTAAGGCCGGAAAGATATCAAGTTAGTATATATTATTCTTAAGACTAATATTGACAGTGACTTCGAAGTTTCGAACAGTTAAGTAATGTATTACAACATCCGATAATCTGATCGATCACATGATCAAGTGGTGTGTGTGTGCATGGTCACTTCCTATGTAATTGCTGATGTCTATAAAATAGATATAAACTCATATATGTATTTATAATGAACTGTAAACATATATATATATATATATATATATCTCACACACGTGTACATATAACATCATCATCATCATTTAACGTCTGTTTTCCATGCTGGCATGGGTTAGATGGTTTGATTGAAACTTGTAAGTTGGAAGGCAGCACTGGGTTCCAATCTGATTTGGCATGGTTCCTACGGTTGGATGCCCTTCCTAACACTAACCACTTCAAGAGCATAATGGGTGATTTTTTATGTGCCCCCAGAACATACATAGGTGCAGGAGTGGCTGTGTGGTAAGTAGCTTACTTATCAACCACATGGTCCCAGGTTCAGTCCCACTGCGTGGCATCTTTGGCAAGTGTCTTCTTCTATAGCCTCAGGCCGACCAAAGCCTTGTGAGTGGATTTGGTAGACGAAAACTGAAAGAAGTCCATCGTGTGTATATATATATATATATGTGTGTGTGTGTGTGTGTGTTTGTCTCACCAACATTGCTTGACAACCGATGCCAACATGTTTACGTCACTGTAACTTAGCAGTTTCGCAAAAGAGACCGATAGAATAAGTACAACGCTTACAAAGAATAAGTCCCGGGTTCAATTTGTTCAACTAAAGGCGGTGCTCCAGCATGGCCACAGTCAAATGGCTGAAACAAATAAAAGAATATATATATATATCCTATATAATTGCAGATGTGTACCACATAGTGAAACATTATAAACTCCTTATGCTGTGTACGTCAATGGAGGTGAAAATCATTGTAGATCTAATGATTGATATGGTGAGTCACTACATCCATCTCTCATCTTTTTCTCTGTTACAGCTAATATATATATATATATATATATATATATATATATATATATATATATATATATACACTTTCTTCAATTCCTTTATATATCTATCTAATTATTATATATGTATATAAATACATACATCAAGATAGTAAATTGAGAAAAACATTTTGTATTATTTATTCACCATTACACACGTTTCATATGCTAATGGGAGTTACAAAATTGTACATATAATAGAAAACAAGTAAGACATCTATTAAAATTCTTTAGACAGAGAGCATCAAATAATTTATTTTCCACTATTAGGAATCGAACTCACAACCTCATGATTGTGAACCTGGTGCTCTAACCACTGAGCCCTGTGTCTTCACATACCATTTACCCTTTATATACAAATTCCATCTTGTGTCCTTCCTTGTTCAAGACTAGAATGTGCAATTAGGAGGTGGTGGGGGGCAAGAGATTCGACTGTTATTTCTAGGAAGCTGAATGACCACCCAAGCACTGGTTTTATTTTACATGTCTGTATTTGTGTTGCTGTTGCAGAGAGACATGAAGCTGAACTACCAAGTGGAGAAGCTGCAAATGAAATTGAAGGACAAGACCATTTCTGCTGCACTTAAAGATACATTGGCTGAGTAAGTGGTTTTGGGGTTGATTTAAGGGGTGGTGGGGTCAGCAGTGGGCCAGCACTGAAAGCAGACAGTGCCTGGCATGAGGTCCTAAAATTGGACAATGGCCAGTAGAATGTATTGAAAATGGATACTAGATAGCAGAGTGGACTCTGGTCAGCAGAGTGGTCAGTATGTAAGCAGTGGCTGATAGCATGTCATGAAAATAGGCAGTGTTGGCCAAGTGTCCTGAAAGTGGACAGTGGCTGCTAGTGTATCGTGAGGTTAGACAGTATTAACAGCATGTTGTCAAAGTGGATCCTGGATATGTGCCACCCACACAGGAGCCAGTCCGGCACTGGCAACAACCACACTCAAATGGTGCTTTTCTCTTATTTGATTAAATTCTTCATTTTTTTCAAAAATTAATTGAAACAAAGGCTGTGTATTTCCTCAGAAAAATAGTTGCAAAATGGTTCGTAAAATATTTAGAACTTTTCCAGAGGAGTGACTGTGTGGCAAGAATCTTGCTTCCCAACTACATGGTTCTGGGTTCATACTGTGTTATGAAGCTGTCCACCTTGAGAATAAATTCCTGTTTATTTATTTCTCCAGTGCCAGAGCCATGTAAAAAGCACCAGTGCCATATAAAGAGCTCCCCACGCTGGTGCCACATAAAAAGCACCCAGTACACTCTGTAAAATGGTTGGCATTAGGAAGGGAATCCCAGCCGTAGAAACCTTGCCAAATCAGACAAATGGAGCCTGGTGCAGCCCTTCAGCCTTGCCAGCTCCCGTCAAACCGTCCAACCCATGCCAGCATGGAAAACAGGTGTTGAAGGATAAAGATGTCATTGTTGTCATTATTTCTATATTTAACGATCCTCATTTAATTGACTGCAAACGGTCAATGAGTTCTCTATAAAAACTCAATTTCTAATTCATGTCCTTATGTTTTCTTTTCCTCCCCTCTCCTCTAATTCCATAATTAGATTGGAGAAATCTAAAGATCTCGTTAATGCCGTCCGGTTTCTCTCTTCCTATGGTTGGTTGAGAGATCAAAGAAAAACCATTTTTACCAACCTGGAGCAGTCAGAAGAATTCTCAGAATGTGTAACTTTTCCCCAAACCACGTCTGGTGAAACTATTATCATTTTTGATCCTGATTGGCCAGAGTGAGTATCACCATTATTATTATTATCGTTTATGGTTTCTTTTCATAGTGGAGGCACAATGGCCCAGTGGTTAGGGCAGCAGACTCACGGTCATAGGATCGCGGTTTCGATTCCCAGACCAGGCGTTGTAAATGTTTATTGAGCGAAAACACCTAAAGCTCCACGAGGCTCCGGTAGGAGATGGTGGCGAACCCTGCTGTACTCTTCCACCACAACTTTCTCTCACTTTTACTTCCTGTTTTTGTTGTGCCTGTATTTCAAAGGGTCAGCCTTGTCACACTGTGTGTCACGCTGAATCTCCCCGAGAACTACGTTAAGGGTAGACGTGTCTGTGGAGTGCTCAGCCACTTGCACGTTAATTTCACGAGCAGGCTGTTCCATTGATCGGATCAACTGGAACCCTCAACGTCGTAAGCGACGGAGTGCCAACAACAACAACAACATGGTTTCTTTTCATTATAACTTTATTTCAGCTGCCTTAGTGCCCTCATCCTTTGCCCTTGTGGCAAATAAATGAAATCATTATCGTTATTGGTGGCAAGCTGGCAGAATCGTTAGCCCACTGGGCAAAATGCTTAGCAGTATTTCACCCGCCACTACGTTCTGAGTTCAAATTCCGCCAAGGTTGACTTTGCCTTGTGTCCTTTCGGGGTTGATAAATTAAGTACCAGTTGCATACTGGGGTCGATGTAATCGATTATCCCCCTTCCCCAAAATTTCAGGCTTTGTGCCTATCGTAGAAAGGATTACTATTATTATTATTATTATTATTATTACCTCTGCCTTAGCGAAGGTGGAAGTATCATTTTCAGTCGTGTTTGTTTGTTTGTCCATGGACAAGATATCTCAAGAACTGCTGGATGGGTTCGGATGAAACTTTCAGGGATCTTTGGCCTCGTGACTGACACAAGCTGGTTAGATTTTAGGATCGATCCGGTACCGGACAAGGATTCTGGATTATTTTTCTTCTTTTTTAACTTAATTTTTGAGAGTGGTAGTGTTCATTTTTAGTATTCTCGTTTGTGAGAGCAGTCAAGTTTATTTCAGATATTCTCATTTTAAAAATCATCTCTGGCTAATCGTTGAGAGGACGTTGGTGTTACACTTTGGCAAAGGTCTGCGCTCCCTGAGTGATCGTTATTATAGCCTCACCTGTTGGGAGTTTTAATTTGTTATTGTTATGTATATTGTTTACACGCTGTAAAACCTGTTGTATCGTTCTGTTTTTTATGTTGTTGCATGTTATTTAATGTTGTTTTATGTGAGCCCTCATGGCTAATAAAAGAATTGATTGTTATTATTATTATTATTCTGCTGCTTTTGTCTCGATGCAGCATCAAGATCCATGTGAACTGGGTGATACAACAAAACTTTCTGCTCCGAGCTGAGTCCTACCTCTCAGTGTTCTGTAAAGTCTCTCGCTCAAGTAAGTAATCAACATTTCATGTCATCATCATCATCATCATCATCAGCATTGACAAAGAGAGAGAGGCCCTACGCTGTTGCTTGAGCTGCTAAAAATCACTGCCAGATACCTTTCAAATCCTGTTTTTACTACCTTAAAAGGGAGAAGGATATTCAATACATAATGTAGTTCTAGACATTCCCCCACCTCATCCTCAGAATAGATGAGATGGTCGTGGTTGAAAGGAAGGTCTTTGACTGTAGTAGATCTGTTATACATCATCATCATCATCATCATTGCCAACATCATCATCATCATTGCTAGCCTCAGTATTATCACCATCTTGATCTGCTAGAAATAGGACCCAAATCTTTCTGAAATCACACCTTATCGTTCAAAAAGAAAGATGGGATTGTCATGATGAAAATGATTTTGATCATGTGACTTCTCAATCTGGACTGACCTAGGGTTAAATAACAGCAGCAGCAACATTATCATCTCTACCATTTTCAGCCTTCTGTCATTGTAAAAGCCATACAAATTAATCAAATAATCACAAATCATTTTGTCCTTAAGTCTCACGATTCTGCAAATCCACTGAAATGATGATAATAATGATCCTTTCTACTAAAGGCACAAAGCCTGAAAATTGGTAGGAGGGGCTAGTAAAGACAAGCCTCTAGGCATTTTGTCCTGCATGCTAACGACTCTGCCAGCTCACTTTGTTAATAATCATAATAATCCTTTCTACTATAGGCACAAGACTTGGATTTTTGTGGGGAGGGGGCCAGTCGATTAGATCGACCCCAGTGCGTAACTGGTACTTAATTTATCCGACCCCAAAAGGATGAAAGGCAAAGTTGAACTCAGAACGTACCAACAGACGAAATATTGCTTAACAATTCTGCCAGCTCACCACCATTATTAATAATGGTGTCAAATTTAGCCACAAGGGCAGCAGTTTGGTGGGGAGGGGATGAGTCAATTACAATCTACCCCAGTGTTTCACTGGTACTTAATTTATTGACCCCAAAAGGATGAAAGGCAAAGTCGACCTCAGTGGGATTTAAACTCAAAACATAAAGATAGACGAAATGCCGCTAAGCATTTCACCCGGTGATTCTGCCAGCTCACCTCCTTAATAATAATAATGATGTATTGTTCTGCTGTACAATTTCTCTTAAACACATTCTGTGACCAGTTTCTTCTTTTCTATTTGTTCCATGCACCCGTCCACCTCCCTTGTAGAAGAAGCATATTCGAAAGCAGATTTCTTGACCAATCTTCCACAACTCTTCAAACAGTTGCTTCAGAAAGAAGGAGAGGAAGGAGCCTTGAGAAGTCTTATAAAAATGGTAAAAACATGAACCAAGGTAGTTTTGGGTTTCTGTTTTGTTGTTTTTTTGGTTTTACTTTGCTGCAAGAATTGTCCAGAGCATTCAACCATGAATTTACTCAGTTTTGAGTTCCTTTGTACTTTTTTTTTTTTTTGCCTCTAAAAGGATGCATTCCCTCCAAACATCATTGATGATTTCCCATTTACAAAAAGCAACAAAAAAAAAAAAAAAAAAGGTGGGGGTCTTATTGCTCGATTATTGATTATCTGTGTATCAATAGATTTCAGGAGTTAGGAATTAGAAATGATATTTGAAGAGTTTACATTCAAAACCAATTCTATGCATCGGAATGACTTTAAAAACAACATCTTGAATATATCTGATTTTGGTTGGAAGACTAAGATTCGCCTTCTGTCTATAATGGCATCTCTCCCAGTCTGACTGCAAAACATTTCACGTGCATGAAGCAAGCAGCTTGCAGATTGTGTTTTAATGGTTGTCGTGAAATCAACCAAATATGCACTTAAAATCGGTTTTGAAAGTAGGCTCCTCGTTTTATTTCTTCAGATTACTACACAAAATGATAAAAGGCCCTTAACCCCTTTCATACCAACCTGCAAGAACTGCCTCTGGTTCTAGGACCCAAATTTCCTGTTTTAACCCTTTAGCATTTAAACCAACCATATCTGGCCCCAAATATTCTATGTTTTATATTTAAACTGGCCACATCTGGTTTCTTACTCTACAATGTCTTTCTAAAAATAAACAATCACATCTTTGAAAATCTCATAGCTACGGAATAATGCCTAATTACTTTAAAAAAAAAAATTGTGAATAAATTAGCATTACCATTTGACAGAGGAATCTGAATGCTAATGGGTTAAAATGGTTTTGATTTTATGTTCCAAACACCAGTTTAATAACGACAAAATCATGCTATTCTTCATTATTTTCAAAATTCGTTGAGACGAAGGCAGTGTGTATTTCAACAGAAATATGGTAAAAAAAAGGGTTAAAGGGATCTAAGTTAAATCCTTCCACCTAAATTTTACATTATGTCCCAAACATCAAAATAATGACAAAGTTATTTTACTAAATTCTTCACTATTTTCAAAATTAATTGAAACAAAGACAGTGTATTTTAAACAAAATATAGTAACAAAAAAAGAGTGTTTTTTGTTTTTTTTTTTTAGTTATTTTTGAAATTAAATTCACAAGACAAGTCTTTAAGGTATGTTTGTTGGGTGAGTTAAGGGTTATAAAAGACAATGGAATACGTTCCATAGAAAGCTAAATACATTGGAAATTCCTTCAGTTCTTTTGGTACCTTTTATTGCAATTCATTCTGGACGCTTATGACTGTGATAGGATAAATTGTTGTAAGCTCATGACTCACTTTGGGGAGTGGAAACTGAAGGAAGCCTATCATACATAGGATACAGGTATATATAAAGCACAGGTGTGACTGGTTAAGAAACCTGCTTCTCTTCCATTGTGTGGCTTCTTGAGCAAGTGTCGTCCACTATAGCCCCGGGCCAGCCAAAGATTTGTAAGATGAAAACTGAAAGAAGCCCATTGTACATATGTGTGTGCATGTGCCCTTGTCTTGACATCCTGTGATGTAAACAAACATCCCTGTCGTACTAACAATTTTGTTAAGCTCCAGTCTTTGGAAAATCTGTTTGACCAAAAAGAAACCATACTTTGCTCGGAAACAGGCAAGGGTTGCTGACAGGAAGAGCATCCAGCTGTAGTAAATCTCAGTAAACTCTATTTGACCCATGATGATAATGTGTGTGTGTGTCTAAAATGTATGTCTGTGTAATTTAGAAGTTTGCTTCACAACCATGAGATTTCATGTTCGGTCCTGCAGCATGTTATATTGAACAAACATCTCGTACTTCTGCCTCCAAATTACCAAAGTCTTGTCAGTTGGTTTACTGGACAGAAACTGGAAGACGCCAGTCATGTGTGTGTGTGTGATTATATACGGGACTGCTCGTGTCTCTTCCAAGCAGGATCATTTGTTTGCAGTCTATCCTGAAATCCTGTTGGGCCGGTATGCTGTTCATGTTCAATTACCTTACTTAAAAACAGATAATGGGGACAGGAAAGATATCCACCCATAGAAAATCATCCCCACACAAGCATGGAGAGTCGACACTCATGGTTATGATGTTTGTGTGTGTGTGTTTCTTTATATTTGTGTTCTACAAAAGTTTCTTACACAAGCTGTGATGGATGTTGTCCCTTCTGTCAACAAAAAGTCTGCTCATTTTGTGCCTTCACAGACACACAAACTATGAGATACCCTTATTTACAAAAAATAGATAAGGGTCTGCAACAGGAATGGCGCCTGGTTATAAAACGGTGCCTCGATAAGTGTTAGGTTGTCAGATAAATTCATTCCTATTTTTCTATTTTTGGGATCTTAACCATCGAGTGAAGATGGCGAGCAATGCTGTCGTGTGAGCATCCCATTTGCTGGGCCAACTGCCTCGTGGATTGGCGTGGATCTTCATGGATGAGTTGGTGCAATCGTTCTTCATCGAACTGAACGGGTCGGCCAGAGCGTGGAGAGTCTGAGAGATCAAATTTGCCTTCCTTGAAGCGCGCAAACCATTTCTGTGCAGTTCTTTCAGTAATGGTGCCCTCTCCATACACGGCACAGATGTCTCGAGCGGCTTTGGTAGCCTTGGCGCCTTGGTTGAAAGCAAAGAGGAGGAGGTGTCGTAAATGCTCGTTTTTCTCTACGGGGCTCTCCATCGTCGTGTGTCTGAAAAGAAGCAAAAGTTATTCAAATTTCAAAAACGATAAACAGACATTGTAGAGGAAGAATAAATCTTTAAAGGATAAAACCACCATAAAAATATTTTTTTTGTTTAATTCAAATAACATTGGAAAGAAACGAACAAATTTATCTGAGTCTGACCACCTCATATATATCTGTCTTAAGCTCAGTTGTAAACAATAGTTCTTTTTGCTATTTCAAGTAAACCATTAGGTTTTTAAAAATTCCTCAATTCTTGAGAATTACACCACAATTTCTCCACATTTACCTTGTTTCAGTCATTGGTCGGCAGCCAGACTGGTACATCAACTGGCATTTAAAGCAACCATAACCAAACCAAATATCCTACCTGTTTTATGTTCAAACCAGCCAGATCTGACCTCTCCCACCTACCCTACAATGTCATTCTGAAAATAAACCATCACATCTTCTAAATCCCAAAACTACAAAGTAATGCAGGATTAATTCAAAATGATGGGAATGAATAAGGATTAGATTTGACAGTAATCTGAATTTTGAAAAGGTCAAGGGTTTAGTCAAACAGATCAACCCCCAGTATTTATTTTTTGAAGTCTGTCAGTTTTTTTTCTGAACTGCTAAGTTATGGGGACATAAACACACCAACACCAGTTATCAAAGTGGTGATGACAAACACACACACATACAGGCTTCCACACAGTTTCTGTCTACAAAATTCACTCACAAGGCATTGGTTAACCCCAGGGTTATAATAGAAAGACACTTACCCAAGGTGCCACGTAGTGGGACTGAACCTGAAACCACATGGTTGCGATACAAGTTTCTTAACCACGTGGCCATGCCAGTGCCAAAGTTTCTTTCATAAAATTCTGTCGGAAGGCCAAACCCCAAACATGCAATGGCTTGCGGATTTAGGAAATAGAAACAGGATGGAAGCATATGAGATATATATATATAGATATATATGTGTGTGTGTGTGTGTTTGTTCCTGCCACCATTTAACAATTCGTGTTGGTTTGTTTATATCCCTTTAGTGGTTCAGCAAAAGAGATTGATAGAATAAGTTACCAGACTTTAAAAATTAAGTACTGAGGTCGATTGTTCAACTAAACCCCAGAATGGTTGCAATCCAATGATCGAAACAAGTGACACAAAACCTCATACTTCAGGGAAGGGAACAGTCAATTATATTGACTCCAATGCTTCACTCAATATTTATTTTATCTGCCCCAGAAAGGAAAAAACCCAAAATTAACTCTCAAAAGGATTTGAACTCTTAACCATGATAATTTCTTAAGCACAGAGTTACAAATTTAGGGGAAGAAGTTTCTCAATTAAATTAGCTGCGGTTGGACCCGGAGAAAGATGAGCTCTGCCGGGCCTGCATAGACTGCATGTCCAAAGCAGCATGCTATATATCACATCGGCACCTCTAGAGCCCCATGGTATAGAGCAGGTACTCGTTCGTCTTTCTAGGATTAATAAATTCAACCTCAGCATGAATCGAACACTGAATTTAAACTTCAGTATCACCCTCCCAATAATCCCTTATGTAGCACCAGACCTGGAATTTTAGTGACGGAGGGGACTGGTCAGTCTGTACCGTTGACCATTCTGGTAACTGAACGGAACTTTGCTCATCAACCACAGAGGGAAGAAAGGCAAAAGTAACTTTATGGGAAATATACCACAAAGCATTTTGTTTGACGCGCTAACAGGAGGAATTTAATCAGTTACATCGATCCCCAGTACATGACTGGTACTTTATTTTATTGACCCTCAAAGGATGAAAGGCAAAACTGACCTCAGTAAAAAATCGAAATACAGAACATAAACAACCAGAATAAAATGCTGCCACTAAGCATTTTGTCCAATTCTGCCATTTGACCACCTTTTGATAATAATTATAATAATTATTTCAAATGTTTAGCTCAAGGTTAGCAGTTTTGAGAGGTGCAGGTTAAGTCACAGGACATGACTGGTACTTGTTTTATCAATCCAAAAAGGATAAAAGACAGAACCAGCCTTGGTGGTATTTGAACTCAAGAACATAACGAGCCAAAAGAAATACCACTAAGCATTTTATCTAATGCACCAACAATTTTGCTCACCACCTTTATAATAATAATAATAATCCTTTCTACTAATAGGCACAAGGCCTGACACATCGACCCCAGTGCTCAACTGGTGCTTAATTTGTCGACCTTGGCAGAATTTGAACTCAGAACAGTCACACATGAAATGCCACTAAGCATTTTGTCCAGTGTGCTAACGGTTCTGCCATTTGACTACCTTTTGATAATAATTATTTTAAATCTTCACTCAAGGCTAGAAGTTTTGGGAGAAACAAGGTATGGCAAAGCAGGAAGAAATGTCGCTAAGCAGTTTGTGCAACACGCAGACGGTTCTGTTATTTTGCTACCTTGGCAATAATTCTTTCAAATTTTGGCACAAGGCCAGCAATTTTAGGGGAATGGATGTGTTGGCTGTGAAAGGATGAAAAGCAAATTGGACCTCAGCAGAATTTGAACTCAGGACATAAATATTAACAGCTGGATGGAATACTACCAAGCATTTTTTGTCTGATGCACTAACAATTCTACCAGCTCGTCACCTTAATTAATAATCAAATAAAAATTAAAACTTTTATAAATTTCTTTGATATTTTCTTTTATTGCTTCAATTATATAGAGTTTGTTTTGTTGGGTTTTTTTTCATTTTCGTTTTTGTTTTCTTTTGAAATTAAAGATTTTAAAAGACAGAAAAATATTTTGACAGTATCTTTTTGGATGATTGAATTCTTTGAATTGTATTACATCTTATCCTGAAGAATCTTTTCCAATTTGATAGCGTCGGCAGAGAAGCGTCTGATGCCGTCAGCAAGTTTTTCTGTGGCCATTTCATCTTCGTTCATCATAAAGCGGAACGTTTTCTCATCCACCGTGACTTTTTCTAAATCCATGGCTTGTGCTGAAAATTTCAATTAAAAACCAAATGTAGAAAAAAAAAAAAAAATAAATAAAAATCAACAAAACAGCAAAATAATATTCCAAACGCAGACATCTTTCGAGCATTCAGCCTCATGGAGGCAAAGTGGTGGAGCTTCTTTTGAATGTTGGGCCTCACAGAGGAAAGGACTGAGACCATTTGCCATTATGCCGCGCTTGAGAAGACCCACCAAGCCGAGTAAAATCGCAGTTGTGGCAGATACCACTGGCACACAAAGTGGTTGGCATTAGGAAGGACATCCAGCTGTAGAAACCATGCCAAAACAGACTGGAGTCTGGCACAGCCTTGGTCAAACTGTCCAACCCATGACAGCAAGGACAACGGATTTTAAGTGACAATGAGTGTAGGTGTGAAAACAGCAGAAACATTGAGTATGTTACCCTTGTAGGGCAGAAAATGTTGGGAGACTTGAAACCTGCACCTCCCACATACTGGCTGGTACTCTACCATTAAGCTAAACTGCCCCCTGACAAAAATTTCTGTCAATTTAATGCTATAAACATAGATTCTTCTGGAATGCAACATCATCGGTAAACAAACTCCCCCACTTTTGCGTTCAAAATATTCCTTTCTTGTCTGTAGGATACAATACACATTTGATGCTTCCAAAGACAATAAAAGGAAGGGAAAAAAGTTTCTTTCCATATGTTGTTGCATCGACGAAACAATTTTATCTTTTTGACGGGCTTCTTTCAGTCTACCAAATCCATTCACAAGGCTTTGGTTGGCCCGAGGTTATGGTAGAAGACACATGCCCAAGGTTCCATGCAGTAGGACTGAAACCAGAACCATATGGTTGGTAAGCAAGCCTCTTACCACACAGCCACTCATGTACCTGTTTATTTATGAAAAATAAATGGTAAAGAGCTAATTGGGTTTTATTTTCAAAACAAATTCTGTCTTCTCTCGCTCCAGCCTTGTGAACGGATTTGGTGAACCCTAAATCCCAGTCCAGAAATTGAAGCCACAATCACAACATTTTACTTTATCGACCCCTGAAGGATGAAAGGCAAGGTTGATCCGAAAACAAATACTGCCAATCCACCAAAAGACTAATAGCAATGATCAATAAATCAATACATACCGTTGTCAACTGACAGCTGGGTTTGTAAGATGTGGTTCATTTTACTGAGTTCTTCCAATAATTTGGGGCTGTTTTAATAAAAATTTGAAAGACAAAGAATAAAGGATCAGTAATTTATTAAGAATATTGGTTTCAAATTTTGGCACAAGGCCAGCAATACTAGGGGAGCAAGGAAAGTTGATTACATTTGACTCCAGTGAGCAACTTGGTCCTTGTTTTATTGACCTCCAAAAGGATGAAAGGCAAAGTCAAGCTATGGTGGAATTGGAACTCCAGAACATAAAAAGGTGGACGTGATGCTGCCAAATGTTTTGCCCAGTGTGCCAACGGTTCTGTCAGCAGAAGACCAGTAATTTCAGGGGGGGGGGGGGGGGGTAAGCCAATCTCGTCAACCCCAGTACTCCACTGGTACTTAATGGTATCAAGGGTGAAAGGCAAAGAGGTCCTCCGTAAAATTCTTTCTCAGAATGTAAAGTCGGACAAAACGGTGCTAAACATTTGGCCTGGCAAATATGCTAACCATTCTGTTATCTCAACACCTTGATAATAATAATAATAATGTTTTCTATTAAAGGCACAAGGCCTGAAATTTGTGGAGAGGGGATTAGGCAAAGTCGACCTTGGTGGAATTTGAACTCAGAACATAACAGCAGACAAAATACCACTAAGCATTTCACTCAGCGTGCTAACGATTCTGCCAGCTTGTCGACCTAATAATAATAATAATAATAATAATAATAATAAGGCTGATATGACTGGGATGAAAGAAAGAGCAAATCTTACCTGATGGTCAGCAAGTCACAGCCGGACAAACCAGTTATCTGACCCGTGTTACGAAACGATGCCCCCATCACTACTGTCTTGTGATTAAATTTCTTGTAGAAGTTATAGATTTTTGTGACGCTTTTCACACCTGGAAAAGAAAAACAAAATCAGGAGACTAGAATTGGTCAATGCCAACAAGTGAGAGGTCCATATAGAAGGGCAATCCAAAAACTTCCTTCCAAAGGGTCTCTGGTTTCTGGTCAGTCTGATTGTTAAAGATTTTTTATGATTTTTAATTTAAGAAAATATTTCTTCAGATACAGAAATAAACGAACTTTAGGTTAATTAAAATGTGTTTGTGACAAATTCCAACTTTTAAAGGCAAATTCATGGAAGTTCCTCTTATCCTTTTACTCTTTCACTTGTTTCAGCCATTTGACTGTGGCCATGCTGGAGCACCACCTTAAAGGATTCTTATTCGAAGAAATCGACCCCAGGACTGATTCTTTCTAAGCCTAGTACTTATTCTGTCAATGTCTCTTTGCCAAACCGCTAAGTTACAGGTACATAAATGCACCAACATCAGTTGTCAAGCGGTGGTGGGAGACAAACACAGACTCAAAGACACAGGCACACACACACACACATAAATATATATGATGGGCTTCTTTCAGTTTCCGTCTACCAAATCCACTCACAAGGCTTAGGTCGACCCAAGGCTATAGTAGAAGACACTTGGCCAAGGTGCCACGCAGTGGGACTGAACCTGGAACCATGTGGTTGGGAAGCAAGCTCCTTAGAGAAGAAAAAAATTCCTCTCTTATGGTAAAAGATGTAAAAACGGTATATCTGCCCTATGCTAGATACAGGGCAAGAAATATCTAACACAGGCCTGTCAGATTCCCAAATGCAGCATTTCTAGCTATTTTGCTGTTATCATTTGGAAATACCAAAGAGAGAATAATTTTTTTCTCCACAGCAACTGCAGTGAATTTATGTTGAGAAATTAAAAGACATCACAGACATATTTTAATGAACCTAAATTCGGTAATGCCTAAACACTGCTTGGTGCTGATATGGCTGAATATATCTACAGTTACACAACTGTTCTGTAACAAAGGCCCTTATAAAAAGCAATACAATGGGGTTAATTAGTTTGTGTCCAATCAAGAAATTAAATTGTTAATAAGCTAGTAGCAATTTTAAAAGGCAAAGAAACCAGACATCGACTTACCAGGGTCTTCCAAGGGTTCAAAGTGTTTTTTGTCTGTATTTTTGACATACCAGTCCAAGATACGACCAACAAATGGAGAGATGAGAGTCACTCCAGCCTCAGCACATGCTACAGCCTGCAGAGAAGAAATAATTATAATAATAAAAATCCTTTCTATATCAGACACAAGGCCTGAGATTTTAGGGGTTGGAGTGAGTTGATTATATCAACCCCAGAAGGATGAAAGGCAACATAGACCTCAGTAGAATTTGAACTTGGGGCATCAAGACAAATGAAATGCTGCTGAACATTTTGCCCGGTGCAGTAACAATTCTGCCAGTCGCTACCTTGGTAATAATAATAATAATAATGGTTTCAAATTTTGCCACGAGGGCAGCCATTTTATGGGGAAGAGGCTAGTTGATTACATTGACCCCAGTGCTTAACTGGTACTTATTTTATTGACCCCAGAAGGATGAAAGGCAAAGTCAACCTCAGCGAAATTTGAACTCAGAAACATAGCGACAGAAACCTTGAACCTACGAGATAACACACGAATAATTCAAAGCAAGAACAAATAAATGTTAAGATTTGACACTGGAAAGTGAAGCCTAGCAACTCAACACTCAACCTTCGCACTCACTTCTGAGTGGAGTGGAGGGTGGAGATTTAACGTTACCTTCCCTCAAGAGAGGGAGAAAGAGAAAAGATATTACACAACCCTACATCACTTTGAAGATGGAATAAAATTGGCTGAAGAAGAACTCACCTGATGAAAGTTAAACAACAATGTCATGTTACAATGAATGCCATGTTTTGATTCCAATTCTCTGCAAACAAAAAGAATGAGAATAATAATAAAGTATATACAACATACAGTAAATGGCAGTACTAGACACTGCACTCCTCCTACGTGAAACACTTTCAATACAGCAAAAGTAAGAGCATCACAACAAACTACAGCATGTACCCGAGGCACACAGAACTGTGCTCGGGAGTGAAGTGAAAGCACATGATAAAAATAAGACCACTGAATAATAATAATCGGATGACAACATTTCTCTAAAAGAAATGGAGAAACTTTCAAAATACAAAAACTCTGGAAATAGAAGTAACTCGAATGTGGAGCCTAAAAACATATTCCATGAAGCATTTCACCCGGCATGCTAACAATTCTGCCAGCTCACTGCCTTCACAATGATAATAATAATAATAATCCTTTCTACTGGAAGCAGAAGGCCTCAAATTTGGGGGAAGGGATTAAGTCGAAGACATCAACCCCAGTGCGTAACTGGTACTAGTTTTATCGACCACAGAAACAGATTTCCCCCAACTACAAATTCTCTCCTGACAAACACAAACAGCCCTGCCCTCTATACATGAAAGGAATATCAGAAGAATCATCGACTTACTTGGCAGCCTGTATTCCTTCCCAAGTGGAACTCAGCTTTATTAAGATTCTCTCCTTCTCGATCCCTAATTCTTTGTACATCGTAATGATGTTCTTTGCTCTTTGAATCATACCGTCTTTGTCGAAAGACAACCTGACGATTAAAAAGAAATTGATAAAGAAAATACAATCGAAATTATATGGTTTTGATTTACTGTCAGGTGACTTTTAGCCAACCCAGTGTGTGTGTGTGTGTATGTGTATATATATATATATATATACACACACATACACACACCTACCTGCAGTATACTATACACACGTGTGTGAACAAAAGAGAAATCTTGTCAGATTTGACAGAATATTGAAGAAATATGGTGAGGAGAAGCAAAATGAGAAAGATTAACTGATGGTGGGGAGGGGGAGTGTTATTTGCACCTGGCTAGGAAAGAATTGCACAGGTGTACGAAGGGTGGCAGAATATGTGGAAGGAAGAGGTTAGGGTTGAGAGCAGAGATCCATGGAAATGGAAACAGAGGAGAAGCCACTTACCTGGCATCAACTTCTGTGGAGACACGGCCTGGAATGATCTTCAGTATTTCACAACCAAAAAGCACATTGAGTCTATCCAAGGCATTGGTCAACTGTTCTTCATCGGAACTACAATAAATGAATGAATTAATAATAATAACAATAATGATTTCAAATTTTAGCACAAGGCCAACAATTTCAGGAGTTGGGGCAAAGTCAACCTCGGCAATTTGAACTCAGAACGTAGTGACAGGCAAACGACTCTGCCAAATTGCTGCCCTTTCAGTAATAACAATTCCAAATTCTAGCACAATGCCAGTAATGTTGAGAGGATGAGATTGGTCGGTGCCATCAACACTGGAACTTCTTTTTATTTCCAAAAAAATGAACTTTTATTAAATACGTACAAGAACATCTAATTAATTTTGCAGTTAAAAGAAACAATTTAAATACTAATCAAAAGGGCACAAGACAACCACAAGCACCAAACAAATTAACAGAAAGGGCCACACAATGGATGTACCCCGCAATAATCAGGAGAGTTAAACTATAAAGCAAACCTTACCCTCCTTGACTTTTTGCCCACTTGACAGCTTTCTTCATCAGTTCATCGTACTCCGACATGTTAGCAGCGGCCAAGATAAGAGAAGGATTTGTGGTTGAGTCTGTTGGTTTGTATTTCTTCATTGCTGTCACAAAGAGAAAACAATAACAGTGAATTTTCACAAAACATACACACACACACACACACGTCAGTATTTCCATTAAAGTGCAACAATGAATCACAAAACCACAACTGAGATCAAAGTGTTCGTATTGAATTAGCATTTGTCAAAATCATGTGGTGTCCGTTTTCATTGATGCATTTCTGAAAGCGTTCTTGGAAGTTGGCCTCCAATCTTTCCAGCATTGCTCTGTCGATTTCGGCGACTTCCACGCAAATAACTTCCTTCCGAGAGGAAATTCAGGTCTTCGTGCAAAATACGCCTCACCAACCGATTACCGATGCCATGTTCAGTGGAATGCCTCTGAGCAGAACGATTTGGACTCCGTATCAAAGCTTGTCTAATGCATTCCACATTTTCCGGGGTCTGGGATATGTGACACACTGTCTAAATACCAATCTTGAGAAATTAGGCTTCCCAAAACTAGAAAGGAGAAAGCTAATTCAAAGACTACAGATCCAATCCATCACTGGAACTGTAAAAATCAGTAAAACTTTACAGAAGTTTATCATTTCAATATATATGAGCATGTCTAGATATGCAACTATATGCATGAGAATACATACACATCCTATTGCTGATGTTCAAATTCCAATGAAGGAGCCTTGGAACTAGGTTAGAAACCAGTTCTTTTTCTATTGCCAAGAAATCTTGAAATAAACTGAATAATGACATACATACATTTGAGTCTGTGTATACACACACACACACACACGGAAGTTGGGATCAATTATATAAAAAGGATATGAACTTAAGATGTTATTTTTAAACAATGAAATTCCTCCTGAATGGGTGGACTGTAACAATGTAATAAGTCATAGACTGAAAGGGATCGGGTGGCCTGGCACCCAGAGTAGACAGTAGGAAAGAACAGGCAAACGGATATAAAAAAAAATACAGACATAGGATATACACAAACACACAGAGACACATCGACACGTTATGCATATCCCGTGCGGGTGGCACGTAAAAAGCACCACTCGAGCGTGATCGTTGCCAGCGTCACCTTACTGGCACATGTGCCGGTGCCACGTGAAAAACAACATTCGAGCGTGGTCGCTGCCAGTGCCGCCGAACTGGCTCCCGTGCAGGTAGCACGTAAAAAACACCTTTTGAGCGTGGCCGTTGCCAGAACCGCCTGACTGGCCTTCGTGCCGGTGGCACATAAAAGCACCCACTACACTCTCGGAGTGATTGGCGTTAGGAAGGGCATCCAGCTGTAGAAACTCTGCCAGATCAGATTGGAGCCTGGTGTAGCCATCTGGTTTCACCAGTCCTCAGTCAAATCGTCCAACCCATGCTAGCATGGAAAGCGGACGTTAAATGATGATGATGATATACGTCTATAAATAGTATAGGTGACCTTAGGGTGTTAAATTGCTAATAACCCCCCCCCCCCACACACACACACATATATATTACATACAGGGAAACAGGACATAGAAATAAGCACACCCAAAGACGGACTTAACGAAAACAGGACGTACAAACACACCTCAACAAACAAGTGAGGAAGGGTTAGAATCGAGATAAGAGGTTTTTATTTCTGTCATAGGACGAGCTTACAAGACACAAAACATCAACAGAAGCACACAAATACCATACATTTGCGTATGTTTGTGTCTTGTATATATATATATATAAATAACACAAATATACATATATGTGCACCCGCACGCACACAAATGTTTATATATAGGCCAGGTATACACGCGCAAATATATACATATAAACACACATGCACGCACACACAAATTATATGGACTTGTTCAAATACAAACATACAGTGTGTATGTATGTATACATACATACATCTAGACACACTAGCACACGCAGAAATGTACATATATACAGACACCCATATACACAAATATATACATACATACGCATATACACATTCCTAAGAAATACACATACAGCAAATCGAAAATTTATGTTATAGAATATACACCCACGATGTCTGTGGTCATTCGATCTGCTAAAAATAGCAGTTAAATTTCCTTCAAACCAAATACCATTTTCTAAAAGGGAAGGACACATTGAATAACGTAGTCCAAGATACATTGTTTCGATTTTTATTGACGGTTATAACCATACTGTCTCTTCTACAAAGTCTATATATTTTATATCTACAGGTTATATACATTGTAAATTGTACGTAAGGTCGGTGGACTGACAGAAGTGTGAAGGTGTCGGGTTCCAAATAACGGTACATTGCATTCTGAGTTCAAATGCCGCCAGGGTTGACTAACCCTTTAGGAATCGATAAAATAAATTCCAGTCGAGTACTGATATCGATGTGATCGGCTTCTCCTTCCCTCAAAATTGCTGGTTTTTATATTCCAATAGCAGAAAGTATTCATCCGAGAGTCATATCAATATCTGTCTATCTATGGCGGTGGCGGACTGGCGGCAAAGTTCGAATGCCAGACAGTCAGTGGAACCTTGGGGTAGCGGAGTCCACTCTGTTGCAAGCATTGGGGAAATTTTCCCGAATCTCCGTATCCGAAAAGGTGAGTTTTTGACAAAAAAAAACAATAATTTGCGAGAAAATGGGGTGGGGACGGGAGGAAGTCTTTTGAAAGGGGTGCATACCCTGTGGTGATCCCCAGTAACAAAGGCTAAACTGGTGTCCCTTATACGGTAATGCAATTACTGTTCCACACCATCGAAGTTTTCCAAACTAATCTAAAGTTGTATTTTTCTTTTTAACCATAATATATCTTAAACTACATTATCCAACGTGTTCTATCTTTGCTTGCATTTTTTTTTTCTTTTTTACGAAATGTCATTTGAAGGACACTTGACTGCTATTTTTAACAAATCAACCAACCACATAGAGGCCCGGTAAGGCGGTAGATACGATGTAAAGCCCGATATGTTACCGGAGCAAAAATAGCCCAAGATAATGTTCGATGGCAACAAGCCATATATACGATTTCAGTTAGAGTATACCCGAGGTGGCACACAATAATCCCAGTTAAACTTGTTCCACACGGCACATTCTTCATACAGTCAAGTAGTGGTGGGTTTTCTTTTATTCATTAAACTCCCAAATCACTTTGATCAACCCTGGGTATTAGCATATCGTTGACGACATTCTTAAAAACGGTATGGCTAGAGTTTATTCGGGGTAAATTTGGCTCACCTGAAATCTAACGCAATGTCTGGTGGACGAAACGTACCGTGGAGGTACGGCTCATAACACCTCATTTAAATTATTCTAACTCATTTGTTGTCCCGTCGCAAACAAGTAACCGGAACAATGAGCTTTGAAATTATCCCGTAACTCGAGTCGACCACAATTAGCACTAACAGCTTACTTGTTTCCTCTCATTATAAAATTTCTCTTTATATACACACGCATTATGTACGCACATATAAACACATACCTACGTAATAATAATAACAAGAATCGCTTTGTTGGACTTGATTCAACGCAAGATTTATATATATATATATATAGAGAGAGAGAGAGAGCGTGTGTTTTTGGAAGATTTGTAAACTCTATAATTAAGTTCATTCCATGGTTTTGACAACGAAAGTATTCTAATGAATAACAACGATCTACAACGATAGAGGTACGGGAGTAGGGTGTGTGTATATATGTGTATATATATATATATATATATATATACACACACATATATATGCAGATTCATACATACTTATAAAACAGGAGAGATAGATGCATGCATGCACACACACACACACACAGACGGTCACAAACATTTATTCAAAACTGAAACTTCTCTTTGTAGGAACTCAGAGTTTCACAGTTCCGTTACCCTTTACCATTGACGGTTTCGGATCTTCGCATCAACAACTTGTACAGAATACTTTTTTCATTTCGTTTGTAAATTTCAAACGTCTGTGTGAAAGTGTTCTCGCACACGCACACACACACACAGCTATTATTAAAAATGCTACGGTTGGGTCGCGCAGAATTTAGTTTACAAGGCCCTAACTAAAGCCTGATATTGTTCACATAAAATCTAAGGGGTCCAATAGAAAGTTTGGCAATTCCTTACAAAACACCAGAGATTCTACAGCAACTCAAAACTGGGAACTCAAAGCCAATAAGAGAGGACTACTAGATGCTAAAAACAACAGACAACTCTCTTTCAAAGGAAGGACATTGATTCATATTGTCTGAGATAAATCCAGAAGGCTGGGACTGTCACGGTTAGAGTGTCTTTGAGAGTGAGACCTGCTCAACCAAGAATGATCCTGGGGCTAAAGAACAACCATTAAGAAAATGGGGAAACGGTAGATCCCAATAAAATCCATCATGCTATTTAGGGATCACCTCCCTCCCAAACCTTTCGTCTCCCTACACCCGTTTTCCACGGGACACGTGTCTTCGCACACGGCAAACGACCCTTCAATGGCTAAGTATGTCACAGACACCTGTACCCTTAATAAACGGGATTTTCGATCAGAAGCCCCACGCAACATGGAAAAGCGAAAAAAAAAAGGGTCCTTCATGTTTATTTTTTGCTTGTAATTTTTTCTCAGTATTCTCGCATTTCATACAACAAAAATTGGTAACGTTTCGTTTTATGACCGTGTTGGACTCGTGATTGTAACATAGCGGTTTCGATTCCTAGATCGACCAATGCGTTGAGTTCTTGAGCAAAACACTTCTTTTCACATTGCTCCTGTCTATTCGGCTGACAAAAAAAAAAGAAGAAAGAATCCTGTGACGGATTGGCGTATCGTCCAGGGAGGAATATATACGCTACAGAAACGGAGAAACCGTCGCTTGGGAAGAAGCTTTATCCCCACCCCTCAGTCCTTTTTTTTTTCTCTTCCATTCCCCGTGAGGTACTCTTAGTTATTCCGAGAGCGCGCGAATTACAATTCTGAAAAACAAATTTTTTCCAAAAGTCTCAGGTTCAAATATGAGCCGCCCTCCCAGCATTTCGTTACCTTTTCCTTTCCTAACAGGTATAGGACTTCTAATTCGAAATTCCAGGTAAAAATAATCCATTCGGGCATCTTCTTGCATTCTCCGTCTCTCCAATGAGTTTTCCCACGATTTCTGTGGATTCAAGACTAGTAAAAGACACCGATCTTATACGCCCGAGATTGACTCGAACTCAGAACCTCGTGGTTGCCAAACGAACTTCTTAACCACTCGGTTATTCGTTCTCCCTAAATCAAATCAACGAATAGAGCGTCAATGTAGCCATTCAGCTTGCTAGAAATAACAGTCAAATTTCCTTTAAAATCACACCCTAACATTATAAAAAAGAGGGATACGCTGAATAATATAGTCTGGATGCATCGTCTAAGAAAAGGCAGTATTGTCACGATCGGAACGTCTTCGTCCATAGGTCTACTGGATCTGGGGTTAAACGTGCACCACCAAGTGTATAATGAAGAAGCAGCATTCCTATACAATAGCGTCGGAAATTATCTAATGCGTCACAAACTGTCGTCTTTTTTTTCTGGTTCATGGACCAAATTTTACGAATCTGTGAATAAATTTTTTTGGCGGGGTTAGAGTTTGGCCCCCACCCCACTCTCTTTTCAATTTTGAATTTTTATTATATATATTTCGAAACTTTTTTTTTTTTTTTCGGATTTATATTAAGTTTTAAAAGATCATCAGTGGACTTTCTGAATAAAGTAACCAAAAATAACGAGAAAGAAAATGCCATTTTAGCGGTGGTTGCTGTTCCAAAGGTGTGATGACTGGAGGGGAGGGGGCAAATGTTTATAAAAACAGAGATGTAATTTTTAAGGAGCGACGTCTCCTTCAACCATTGTTTTGAAATGTGGATATACAAACAAAAAAAAAGGGGGAAAACAGAAATTCCAACTTATGGGGAAAGTCCGCTCAATTCCACCAATGTTCATCACCACCAAAAAATCTCCGATGCTCGAAACATACAGATCCGAAGAAATTACGGTTTTTGGGGCATTAGATAATTTCCGACTCTATTGTACAGGAATACCAAGGAAGGTTCTATGTGACGGCGAGGAACAAAGGTAAAGGCTACTTCAAATAACGAAATTTGAACCAAGAATACATTAGAAAATATTGTCCCAAATATGTCAAAATGGAATGATCACGGCCGAAAATTCTATGATTTCCTCACTCAGAATCGACCCGGACCAAAATAGATCTATATATTCATAATGCCTTCTTTTATTGGTGACAAGGACCCAAAAGATTCGTAATCCACGATGTTTAAAACACAGATCCGAAAGAAATTAAAGCTTTTGGCGCTGTAGGTTTAATTTCCGACGCTATTGTATAAGAATACCGAAGAAGCTTCTTGCGTGGTCACTAGAAACAGCAGTAACAACCCTTCCAAATTATACATAACTACTTTAAATAAGGAAACACACCAAGGACATATTGGATAATAACGATGTTGTCCTAAATACGTCAAGACGTGGTGATCACGGCTGGAGCTAAACAACATCTACATATTCTTGACACACCTACACACAAGAAAAAAATCCCATTGCAAAATACACACACACACACGGTGTTGTATAGTGTGTGTGTCGATGCGTGCGAGTGTATATAAATAATTTATATACATTCAATTCCAAGCTGAGGCACCGACGACCACCACTACTGCCACCGTCACTACGTCACTATACTCTGTTTGTGGTGGTGGTTCTTATTTAACCCAGAGTCAGGTCTGACTGAGCAGAGCTATGACCAAAAGGTTTTCAATTAAGGCCATAAATTATTTATTTATTTATTTATTTATTCTACTGACAGGTGATTAAATTAGCCAGGTGTAAATTAAAGATTTTTTTTTTAGCTGCTATTTCTATAAGACCGGCCGTGCAGAGGGGAATCCGTTCTTGTGAAGAGTAACGAGGGACGAAGAGAGAACGGTTTCGAATTAAACGAACATACATACATATGTGAGAGAGAGAGTGTGTGTTTGTGTGTGTGTGTGTGTGCGTGCGTGAAAAAACGAACAGACGAGAGACCATTCCGAGATTCCGGAATGTCGGTTCAGGTTTGGTCTTTTCTGTTTTCAACCGGAGCTCGTTGTTTACGTACAAACACAAGTTTATTATAAACACACGCACATACAATCAAAACACACATAATATAAATATACGCACACGTAAATATACACACGCATGCACACACATATACGCCGCCCACGCACACAGACATACATGCTCACACACACACACATATATATATATATATATATATATATATATAAACGTATACAAATACATATATGCACACACATACACACCCAGACACATGTATATACACACGCGCACTCAAATATACACAAATACTCTCATACACGCGCACAAAACTCAATCAAAATCAATTTATTAAAAATTAAAATTACATACACATCTATCCATACATATATATATATACACATACACGGATATGTGATATACCTACACATCTATCCACACAGACCTAGAGACACGAAGTAAACCGAGCTTACCGTGGAAGTCGCCGGTATCCGCCACTACAATCGTCTTTTCTTTCAACTGATCGAGGACAGATTTCGAAGTTTTCTTCACATCAGGCTCAGCCATTTTTCTTCGATTCTTTCTGTCTGTGGAGGACCTTTCTCTGTTCTTTGTCTAATTTGGTCCGCTCGGTCAACGGAAAGCTTTGAGTTTGGTGTTTTTTAAAAGGAGAAAACGGAGTTGGAAGAATCACAGACTTCGACGTATTTCAAGAACGACGAATGTCTAGAAGTGTGGGAGAGGGAGAGGAGGAAGAGGCGTAGTAGATGGGAGTCGGAGGGAGAGAGAGAGGAAGGGAAAGAGACTGCTGAATAAAAGGAGGGAGTGAGAGATAAGGAGATAAATAAGAGGGAGGAAGGAAGATAAATACGGGAGAGGGAGAAGAGTACAGACAAATTGAGAGAGAGTCAAATATAAATGAGGGAGAGAAAGAGAGTGTTAAATAAGACGGTGGAAGAGAGAGAGAGAGCTGAATAAATGGGAGTGAGTGAGTGGTATCTAGATAAGAAGGAGGGAGTGAGAGAGAGACACACAGAGGAAGAGGGAGAGAGGACGGAGGTTGTGAGAGAAAGAGAATTAAACAGCGAGGGAAAAAAAGAGAGCCAAACGAGAGGGAGGCAAACAGGGTAGGAGCGAGTAAAGAGAGAAAGATACTTAAACGTGAGGGAGGGAATGAGTGAGAAATAGAAAGTATGGAGAGGAGAGAGAAAGAGAAAAAGGAAAATGCATTGAGTTGTCACTACTGCTGCAACTGCTACTTGCTTTTATCGCTCACGTTGCTGTTCTATCGTCTGTCCGTCCTCCCCTTGTTCTAAAAAAAGAACTAACCTGAATGGAAGCACATGGTATTTTAAATGATTTCTTTGTTGCTGTTGCTGTACAGCCCTAGGTCAGGCCTTTAGCGAGCAGAACATTCCAATGATGACCATTACGTCTTTTAGCATATCAGAAGTTGCACTGTCTAATGTGACCTTTATTTAAGACAGTAAACGGTGTGCTATGAGAGCGATTTGGCTGCTATTTCTGGCAATTAGATCCCCCCACGTGTTGTCCTGGGTTACGTAACTCTAGGTCAGTCCTAATCGAAGAGACTCATATTCAAAGACGTTCCATCCGTGACCAAACCATTCTGCCTTTTCCCTTGAGACAGAGTACCACAGAATCACGTTATTCAATGTGTCCATCTTTTTTCCGAGACGGCTGGGTGTAATTTTAGGGGGTGTTTGGCTGTTATTTCTAGCAAATCGGCTTTCATCTCGTATGTGTACCTGGGGGGGGGAGACTAATTCATTTGAACGTGGCTTTTTAACCCATCTCTTCTAAATTCATCTTTTATTTTTTACTTGCATCACTAAATTGGACTGCGGCCATGCTGGGGCACCATCTTCAATGGCAAAGTCGAACAAATCGACACCACTACATTTTTTTAAAACTGAACCTTTTTATATCGATCCCTTTTGCCGAACCAGAGACCTCTGTGTGTGTGTGTGTGTGTACGCGCGCGTTTTCATCAATAATCTGCACAAGTTACTGAATGGCTCAAGAATTTCGTGCGTTGGTACTTACGGTGACTTCAGCCGATTATTAAAATGCGCGCGGACACACACACACCTTCAGCAAGTGTCTACTATTTAGCTCCGAGCTGACCAAAGCCTTCTCGGTGGATTTCAATGAAGATGCATTCTCGACAAATCTATTTACCTTACATACGTTTCGAATAAGAAAGCGCAACACAAGCGCTGTACAATGCAGTAAGGCTTATTTAATCGATGCATTCTCCATTGTACAGCACTTGCGTTGTGTCAGCCAACCTATTCGAAACACATGTAAGCTAAATAAATCGCTGATAAGGCATCATCATTCTTCAAGATTTTTCTAATGTATTTTTACATGTGTGTATCCTTCTTTCTATCACTTGACATCCGATACTGGTTTGTTTACGTCTCAATAACTTTACAGTTCGACAAAACAGATCGCACTGGAAGCGGATTTGGTTAGGACAGTATCCCAGCATGGCTAGTCCAAAGATTCTGTGTGCGTGCGTTGATTCGTTGTCAGTCCTTCCACATGACTGATCATACAATTATACATGTAACGAAATGATTGTCGTCTTTTAACCCTAGGTCAGGTCTGGCTGAGCCACACCCAGAAATCAAAGCTATTCTTCAATGGATCGTCGTAGTAATCAGGTTTGTTTGCTTATAAACCTGTGTTGCTCTTCTCCATCGTCTGCGTGTGTGTGTGTGTGTGTGTGTGTATACATGTGTGTGCTCGTACGTCGGTATGTGTATGCTTGTACGAGTGTCTCTCTATCTGCATGTGTGCGTGTTTCAGACATGTGCGCTTCCACGAGTTTGCTTTACACACGAGGGAGTGAGTAACATTAAAATCAACAGCCTCTCAACGGTCAACACTGTTTAAGATAGTGACTTGCAATTTGCTCTACATTAATAATAGATTTGGTGAACAATAGCGTCGGTAATTTATTTTTTTAACATGAAGCTTTTAATTTTTACTTCTTTCTGTCAATAGACAGCTGCCATACTGGGACACCGACTTGAAGGAGTTTAGTTGAACAAATACGACCTATTTTTCTTATTTTCTTTTAAATTTGATACTTCCTCTATAGGTTTCTTTTGCCAAACCGTTGTTGTTGTTATGGGATGTAAGCAAACCAACACCGAATGTCAAGCGGTGGTGGGACAAATACAAAGGCACACACACACACAGATAAAGAGAGAGGTAGTACGTAGATAGATAGAGAGAGAGAGAGAAAGAGTAAGAGAGAAATAGGTAGATAGACAGACATACAGATAGAGAGAGAGGTAGAGAGACAGACAGACAGACATAGATAGAGAGTGAGAGAGGTAGATAGACAGACAAACAGACATAGAGAGAGAGAGAGAAAGAGAAAAAGATAGATAGTTTGATAGATATACACGACGTGCTCCTTTCAGTTTCCATCTACCAAATCCGTTCGAAAGGCAATTGTCAGGCTGGGACTACAGCTGAAGACACTTGCGCTAGGAGCCATGCAATGGGACTGAACCCAAAACTACGTGGTTGCAAAGCGAACGTCTTAACTGCACAGCTTGTTAAGCATTTGTTCACAGCAATAGTAATAACAGTAGATTATATATACAACTCGGGTGAAGTCACTATTACATAGGGTATTTCTACTCCAGAGAAATCACCCCTTTTTATCTTTTTCCTTGCAGATAACTATCGTAGAAAACTCAACAATCACGGAATTATCTTCCTTTCTCATTCAAAGTCACTAACAAATACTGCTAGGCGTTTGCTTCCTTTCCCTTTTCTTTACCTTTAAACCTGAGAATTTATCATGAACACAGAGCAAGATGTAGGTTTTGTAAGCTTCTCGGCTACAAATACGATAGCACCCAAACATCCTTGTGATGTTTTCAAATGGGAAAAAAATATTTTAAAATGTATTTTTAAAATACTCTCTCTCTCTCTCTATGTGTAAACGTCTGCATGTATGAATGTGCATGTCTATATGTACATCTATGCAGAAGTGTGTGTGTGTACGGTTATGTATATGTGCGTATGCATGCGTGTGTGTGTGTAGTTAAGCAGCAATTCTGATTCTGTTCCGTTTCCCTGTTCCATATCAAATTTACAACTTGACATTATTTCAATATAACAATGCTTTGTTGCATTTGTGCCGTTTCCATAGATTTTAGATGATGCCAAATGAAACACACACACACAAAGCAATAAAATGACAGAACAATCATTATTATTAATATTATTATTTATACTTTAATAATAATAATAATAATAATAATAATAATAATAAAAAAACAAAGCAAAGACCAGACTAAAAGTTAATTAACAATGAGAAGCTTGTTCAGTAATTACTTGAATGGCTGTGAATATTGGGACATGGAAGACATGGAAATATGATAATAATAATAATAATAATAAAAATCCTTTCTACTGTAGGCCCATGGCCTTGAATTTGTGGGGAAGGGGATAGTTGATTACATTGACTCCAGTACTTGACTGGTACTTTATTTATCGATCCCACCAAAAGAATAAAAGACAAAGCTGACCTCGGTGGAATTTGAACTCAGAACGTAAAGATGGGTGAAATACCACTAAGCATTTTTGTCCAGTCTGCTAACAATTCTGCCAGCTCACTGCCTTAATAATAAGAAGAAGAAGAAGGTGGCAATTTGGCAGAATTGTTAGCACGCTGGGCGAAATGCTTAGCAGTATTTCGTCTGTCGTTACGTTCTGAGTTCAAATTCCGCCGAGGTCGACTTTGCCTTTCATCCTTTCAGGGTCGATAGATTAAGTACCAGTTATGCACTGGGGTCGATGTAATCGACTTAATCCCTTTGTCTGTCCTTGTTTGTCCCCGCTATGTTAAGCCCCTTGTGGGCAATAAAGATATATAAATAATAATAATTCATTCTTTTATTGGCCACAAGGGTTAATATAAATAGATATAAAAGACATACAATTACATTAAAAGACAAAAACCGGACGATACAATGGGTTTTTTAATGTTCATATACACAGTAAATAACAATAAAAATTAAACAAGTAAAACTCCTAATAAGGAGAGGTGCTTTAAGGTTACTTGTGGAAAAACCCACAAGAGCCACGGGTGCCTGACCAACAGGGCAAGAGCCCTTCTTTTATTTTTCACAGGTGTATACTCATAATTGGTCCTTTCACCCTGACCATTCTTCCAACATTCACCCACTTCTCAACAAACTTGCTACAAGGCAATGCTTCCCCCTCCACCCTCAACTTCCTTTTCAAGTGAAACTTGAGAAAGTTGATGAGGGTTTGGCCAAAGAGGAAAGGGTCTGACTTTAGCCCATTCAATCAAGTCCACCATACTACCTCTTTTGCTACAGGCACCGGACAAACAGAAATTGCCTGCTCCTCCCGTGGATTCAGCTGATAGCCAGGTCCATCCTACACGCGACAGCAGGTGTTTGACATAAATCCACGGGTCAGCAATGCTCGGGCACTGGACGAGGGCGTGCAGAACGGTTTCATCATTCTGAACGCATCTTGGGCAGGCCCATCTAACAGCATTTCCGTGCCTGTAAAGTTTATCCTGAACAGGCTGCGCCCCTTGGTAGCACTGCCAGGTGAGGGATTTCTAGAAGTTATCCATAGGCTCCAGTCTGAAAGTCCTCCAGATCAGACCAGTGAGTTGATCTTTGACGACATCTAGAGTTTCCCCAAGAACATCGTTAATACTAGTCTCATCATCATTGTAATAATTGTTACCATTCTTGGTATAAATGGGCTACAGTAAATATTCTGCTCAATACCACAGATTTGCTTGTCAGTTGTTTGACCTTAACCAGTTGAGCATGTCCCTTTGATGGATGAGGAGATGTGCATCTCTAAACACGAGCAAGAGCAGTGGAGGAACATCATGGCCATGTGTTGAAGAATTCTTTGGGGTTTGAATATATATATATATATATATATATATATATATATATATATAGGAAGTTAAAAGTTATGGCCAGTCATAGAGCAACCATTGGTTTCGCACCGATGAAAGCATTTAGCAGTATAGATGACTCGTCAGACTCAAATGGCCAAAGGCACATAACCTCTCTACAACTGGAAGAAGAAAAGGTCACCACGTGGTTTGTGTTCTAAAGCTGGACCACCAGTTGTCTGCCTCTGCATAATCACGAAAGGTGCTGTCTCTCAGATACTATGGAGTGATAGAATCTCAGTTATTCTTCAAAAAAATATACCAATGCCATCAAATGAACTTTATATAAAAATGCTATTTCTGAGTTACCACCATTATCACGTTCACCTACCATTATTACTACCATCACCACCGCCACCGTCACGTCTTTGTATTGTTAGAAGTGATATTATCACGAGATCACGTGCAGTCTGTTAATAATTGTCAGTCAATTGTTGTTGTAATTTAGCCCTTGGCCAGTCTTGACCGAACAGAGCCATGAGCAACGTCGTCGAAAATTACATTTTTTAAGATTTTTTTTTTTTTTTTTATGGACGAAAGTGGATGTGGTTTTAGCTGCTGTTTCTAGCAAAAATGGAGCGCCATGTTGAAGTTACCCCATTGGCTTCTGTCCAACTTATTATTCATCATCGTTCACCAGCAGATCTTCGCATTGGTGACGACCTGAAGATATCCTCCACCCATTCCGATAAATATAGTTCTCTTCTTTCAAGTGTGTGTGTGTGGCGGTGGTGGTGGGGAGAGAGTGATTGCGGTTTCTTCGTCATTCCACAGAAAAACACATCAGATGAACGAAAAGAAACACTAAAAAGCTTTCTGTTCTTAATGATTTCCTAAGGGAGCTAACTGAATCGCCTTAGTAAAGCAAGGAGAACGAGTTATTTCCCTCGGAGCAGCTGACCCAAGTCGGTGTAGAACGGAACTGGGAAGTTCAGACAATTTTTATTAGAAATAAATAACCCTTTCTGCTATAGGCACAGGGCCTGAAATTTTGGGGAGAGGTACAGTCGATTACATCGACCTCAGTTTTCAACTGGTACTTTTCGCCCCAGAAAGACTGAAAGGCAAATCAACCCCAGTGGCATTTGAACTCAGAACGGCAAGACAGAGGAAATGCCACTTAACATTCTGCCCAGCGTGCTAACGGTTCTGCCAGCTCACCACTTGATTTTTGTCAGAAATAATAACAACAACAACAACAACTTATTCATGACGAACACTGCTACTGTTGCTAATTTATTTGTAGGCCATTGGCTCTTCGTGATGTAACTGGTTGCTTGGTCATCATGATACTCTATCATTTCAACTGATTCCTATTCTGGTATTTGGTGGGAGGCAGGCTGTCACTGATCATCTGCAGCAAGGGTGAAATCACTCGATGCAGTAGTGCCATCCACTGGTGCAGACGATCGTTTCGTCACCTAATATAGTCACTGCTTAATTAGCAGGTGTCGGCAGCACTAAATAATATATCTGAATGTTAACAACAGTTTAAGATGATCCAAACAATACATCCATTTTAGGGTGGGTGTGCCAATTATTGAATAACCCTTTCCACTGAAGGCACAAGGCCAGAAATTTCTGGGAGCGGCTAAGTCGATTACATTGACCCCAGTGTATAACTGGTATTTATTTTATTGGCCCTGAAAGGATGAAAGGCAAAGTTGACCTTGGAACATGAATACAGACAAAATACTGCTAAGCATTTTGCCCAGCCTGCTAATGATTCTGCCATCTTTAAAAAATGAATTAATAATAATAATAATAAACTTAAAACAAAAACAAGAAAGATAAAGCAATATTGATTTATTTCCTAAAAATTTTACAAAGCCAAAATTGAGGAAGAATAAAAAAATATATGACTTTACAATATTTAGGAGAAATAGAAATATAGATTTAGGGTTAAAACAGGTTTTTTCTGCTAGAGGTTATGGGTTTGTGGAAATAAGAAACAAAACGAAAAAATAATTCCAGGACCATATTTCCAGCTGTCAATCATTGTGAAAGATGGTTTCTTTAAGATAATTAATGCTCTTTAGAATTTTAAGTTTGCCAAATCTGATTGGCTGGTAATTAAGGCTGATTTTATAGAAAGGTTAGTTTTGGCAAGAAAAATCTTTCAGAAACCAAACAGGGATTGGTTTTATTTATTTATTTATATTTTAAATTCAAAATTTTTGTTTAGAAAATTATAGTAATCCCTTAATTCTTTAGCATTATTCACATTATTCTCTCAAATGTAATGCTTTGAATTAATTCTGCATTATCTCATAGCTTTGAGATTTCAATGATATGACATTGTGGGGTAAGTGTAAGAGGCCAGATCTGGCCTGTTTGAACATAAAACAGAATATTTAGGCTGGATATGGTCAGTTTAAATGCTTAAAGGGTTAAAATGGTATTAGCATTAGGAACTCTGAAGTGTTAAGCTAATTCTTCAACATTCAAATTGAACAAATTTAGCTGTACCAAAGGCAGATCATTTCAGATTAAGGTGGGATTAATAAATCCAAGCTGTTCCTTAGTCAGCACTCTTGCAAATATTGGTTAACAGTGTATATAAATAGGGGATTTCCCTAAAAGGGGACTGTGCATGTAAATTGAAATTCCAGGGCTAAAACAATAAGTCACAGAGTATAATACATTAAGCCAAAGAATGGCATTAATGGTATTAAAGATAATTCTTTAGTTATGAGTGCTTCAACACATGTCAAATCACATGTAAGTAAAGAATTAATTGTAATATCATAAATTCCACTCTTTGAATTATAAAAGTCGAGATGCTATCTTTAATAGCTGGAAAAAAAAACTTGCTCAAGAAATCAGAATGAAAGATGGTTTTTAGTTATTTTTCTTTCCTCTTTTCTTTTCATTCTCTATTTTCCTAACATTAACATTTCCTGTTTTCTTTATCTGTATATCTAAATAGCTAGCTAGCTAGCTAACCTGATTGCTAGATAGCTTGCCAGACAGACAGATCTAGCTTGCTAGCTAGAAAGTTAGATGAGTATTAGAGTATACCACATGAAACGTTTTCTCAATATGAAACCCTTTACAATCTACAGTCCTAAATGTTAACAGAAGTGACAGGAGGTCGGTTAACCCATTTTGTACAATTGGGAGGCCTTTTATATTTCTTTGATTTCACTTTTCAGGTGGTGGTGTCGCTAATAAGTATTTTGTGCTCCCTCCACAATATAGTGACCTTTGGAACAAGGATGATTCTTTTTTTTCTTCTTCTTGTGTTCCCTATATATATATGTCCTTATTAAGATGCAATTCAGCCAAACCTACGAAATAACCATACACCAATTTAGCATTCGGAGAGGATTGTGGTGTTAATCTACAAACAACGTAGCAATGGTTGTTGGGAAATTTCATTCTAGAGATGAGAGTCTTTAGAATGAACTTCAAGAGAGAAACAAAAACCAGTCAGGAATGAAGACAAAAGAATCGGTGGACAGAAATATCAGGACATGAGTTTGGCAATTTGCAGTAGACTTAGTTGTAGCTCCTTTGGCCATTTTCTTCGGTGTGGAGACACATGGCTTAGTGGTTAGGGTGTTGGACTCATGATCATAAGAGTGTGGTTTCAATTCCTGGACCAGGCCCTGCATTGCATTCTTGAGCAAAACACTTCATGCTGCTCCAGCTGGAAAAAGTGAGTAATCATGCAATTGACCAGCGTCCTGTCCCAGTGGAGAATATATAGGCCATGGAAAGCAGCCCTTATGAGTCAGTATGACCCAAGGTAACTTAACTTCACTTTTATTTCCTGCTGTGACATCAGAAAAGTGAAGAAACTGGACAAAGGGTTCTTCTACAGAATATGAGACATTGTGACCATTTAATGGTGCAACTGAGGAGTGCTAATCCTTAGTAGGATTTTAGTAGCTTTTATTGTGCCATCGTTTTAGATGTGAAAGAAATGAGTGTGGTTTGAGAATACTGAAGATTCCCAGCAAGGAGGGAGATGCAGAAAAGTCTTTGAAACGTTTTCCAAAGCAGCCACTGCATTCCATTGAAACTTATAATGACTGTAGAATGGTTTATAAAAGATATATTGTAGTATTCTTTCTTGCGAACAACAGGAATCTATAACTACAAACTCATACTGTCAAGGAATCAACCGTATACATGAAAAACCAAAATCAAAACAGCCAAGAACGGGTTCAGAGACAGAAACGAAACAGACAAATTCCACCGTATGAAGAGAAGGCTTTGCCTTAACACTGATCACAACCAGAACTCTTTGTGAAAATTCACACCCACCTCGCTCAACATCTTTTCGAACAGCTGGAACTGTTCACACTCTAATAGAAGATTTGGGAATCAAAAAGCAGATGAAGAATTTGAGAAGTTCCAACTCTCAAAGAAGGAGTTTTTTTTTGTTGGATTGTGGGACACGTTAGCATTAAGGCTGCTCTGTCAAATGTAATGTGTATTTATTTAATCTAATCATACGTTATTTTGTGGCTTCAAGATTTCAAATTATTGTTTATTGTTAGAATGACATTGTCGGGTAGGTGTGAGAAGCCAGATCTAGCTGGTTTGAACATAAAAAACAAACAGAATATTAGGGCCAAATAAAAGGTTCATTTAACATCACATTGATAAAAGATTAGTTTAATTAAATAAGTTTCTTTAACTCAATTTAAAATAGTTTTAATTTTTCTTTTAAGAAGATTATATTTCACATGGTACATTCTAATACACACACACACACACACAGTTCCTAACATCATTTATACAAAGAAATTCAAGGGGTTTTAAATGAGAATTCCCTGGGTTAAGAGAACCAGGAGTGTGTATAGTGCGATGAGACAAGAAACAGATAGGAAAAGCTTTGGTGGTCTTCATTCTCTACCAAAACTTTTTTTATAATAATATTTATTTATATAATAATTTATTTTATTTTTATTCCTAACACATAGAGAGGGGGGTAAAAAAAAAAAGAAAATTAATAAAGTTTTCAAAGAAATAAATATCATCATCACCATCACCATCATCTCACACACACATGAAATTGAGTGGAGAAGATTAATTTTAAGGGTTTGAAAATTATGACAAATTAATAGGGACATGAGACAGAGCATAGACAATGACCCCAGGTATAGGGTACTTTGAAAAGACGGTTACAGGATTTTATTATCATAAATAGAACCAAATATAAAAGAATATATTCAGAGGTGGAAAAAAAAAAGGTTTGTTTTTGTAGTATTTTTTGTCATCATAGATTATAGAAAAGTCTTTGGAAATGGACCTCCTGCTTCTCAATTCTTCAAAAATTGTTCAATCTACTTGCCACTAGAAAAAGGAAAGAAAGAAATTGAAATCAAATTAAATCATTTTAATTAGATTTGAAGGTAGTGCAAGGATAATTAAGTAAATGATAAATTATTTGTAAAGATAACGGGGACAGCCATTAGAGACAATGAGTTTGAACTGAAGTCTGTTGAGATACTCAATGGAGCAGATTCCCTTCAAAAGATGGTTGGTTGTCTTTAGAATGGGAATTGGCGGACTCAGCCATCACCAAGGCTATAGTAGAAGACACTTGACCCAGTGGGACTGAACCCAGAAACCATGTGGTTGTGAAGCAGGCTTCTCACCACACACACACACACACACACACACAGTATGCACAGTGCTTAGAGCATCAGTCTCACAAGCATGAGGTAGTGAGTTTGATTCCCAGACCAGGCTGTGTGTTGCGTTCTTGAGCAAGACACTTTATTTCATGTTATTCTAGTTCACTCAACTGTAGAAATGAGTTGTGACATCACTGGTGCCGAGCTGTATCAGTCTTCACTTTTCCCTTGGATAACATCGGTGGCATGTAAAAGGGAGGCTGGTATGCATGGGCGACTGCTGGTCTCCCATAAACAACCTTACCCGGACTTGTGCCTCGGAGGGGAACTTTCTAGGTGCAATCCCACAATCATTCATGACCAAAAGGGGGTCTCTACCCTTTACCCTATGTACATATAATGGCAAGGAGAGGGGAGGCTGGTTTGCATGGGGATCTGATGGTCTTCCAAAAACCACCTTATCTGGATCTGTGCCTCGGAGAGGGACTTTCTAGATGCCACCCCATGGTCATTCACGACCGAAGAGGGTCTTTTATACACATTAAACAAATTCTATACAAACCCTTAGATTGGTATTTTCCGACGGTTGTGAGTCTAGTTCGTCTAACTGTTGCTGTTTTTTCTGCCGTCTTTTATAGCCTTCTGGGTCCGTTATGCCCCGATATTCTTGGGATTTCTTTCGTTTCTCAGCAGCGTCAGCCATCTGTCTTCTGCGTACCTCCTGGCCAAAAAATAAATGAAGAGGGAACATGTCAAAACAAACAAGTGGTCAAACCATTCTTTTGAACCAATATCAAACAAAAATATTGGTTTCAAATTTTGGCACAAGGCCAGCAATTTTAGAGGGAGGGGGATAAGGTAATTGCATCGACCCCAGTATGCAACTGGTACTTATTTTATCGACTCTGTAAAGATGAAAGGCAAAAGGCGACTGTGACAGAATTTGAACTGAGAACATAAAGACAGACAAAATGCCGCTAAGCATTTTGCCTGGTTTGCTAATGGTTTGGACAGCTAGCCACCTTGATAGTGACCAAAATATCAACCCATAGCCTGCCATGGGCCCCTTTTGGGGATCTGCTAAGAACAGTCTCACTGCTGGTTGTTCATTGTATTTAAAGGGAATTGCTTATGGACATTGTATTTGCAGAGGTGTTTTTAACAATATTTTATAGTTAAAGTTTGTCATTATTAACTCTGGCTAATTCTGGAGGACATTTTATGTCATAAATCGCAATCTTTGAACTACAAAAATACTGACTGTTTTAAAAACGGTTTTTTTTTCTTTTTGTTTTTGCATTTCCCATTTATATCATTCATTGGTATTTCATACACATTCGCATTTGATACTATAGTTTAAAAAAAAAACTGAAATGTTTATTATTGCAATTGAATAGAAAAGAATATGCTTTTTTTTTTTTCAGTAATCCCCATTTGGGACTTTTTGAAAAATTTATCATAATTTCCAAAATAATTCACCTATTGTCTTTAGGGATATCACGAAAGACCTGGTTGGAGGCCCAACCCTCTGAGTTCTTTTTTAGGGCATAGAAAAACAGGACTGCTGCAATAAGTGTGTGAATCTGAGAGGGGAATATGTTGAAGGCAATCATAACTTACTGATCCTCTTGTATTTTCTCTTACCCAAAGCCAGGAACTTTTCAACACATCCTTGTGATAGGATTTTTTTTAACATTGAATGGTTATGAGGGTCCACCCAAGCAAAACAGGAATCGAAGGGGTCCACAGACAAAAAAAGGGTTGAGTGTCACACACACACACACACACACACACTTCTCACTGTCCTTCTCTTAGGGATGTCTGTTTGTCTGCTAGAAAGAAACTGCATATCATCTCTAATGTTAAAAGGACTTATGAACATGACACTCATGCAGGTTGGTCTCACAGCCTTTCATTCCATACCTTACCAAATATGTCTCACTGTACTCCAAACTGTCATTTCAACAGTGAAGCCTCTCCGATCTGCTTGTTTGGTAACTCCACCTAATGACATGGAAACTCCCTTTGCTAAACCTCACTCCTTCCATTTATCTAGTTCCAACCCTATAAGAGGCTAGCTCGGCTGGTGAAAGGCAGGGAGTTAACTGTTTGCCTGTCGTAGATGAATGATGACTGGAAGATTTGAGAAGATGGAGGCCACTAACTGGAAATCTGCACATTGGCAATTTGAGAAGGATGGTCATGGGTATGTGGAAGAGTGGCAGCTGCTATTCATCTAACTCAAATGAGAACGCAGCCCCCTAAACCCCAATCCTGAGATGGCCCAATAAAAGTAGGGATAAAAACTGCCCACTCATCTTACCTTAACTGGTCTGGGATACCACGTGCAGTGGGTTCTCCATTTCTGCAGTAAAAAATAAAGCAAGAAGGAAACACATCAAATCGATTTTTGGCTCCTGGAACGTCGGAACGATGTTGGATGGGGGCCCAATTCTGGAAGGCCAAAATGAAGAAACCACTACCATTGGGGACGTCAATCTGGGCAACAGTAAAAGACACTAACCCAGTGTGCCGTGCAGTGGGACTGAACCTAGGACCAAGTGGATGCAAAGTGAAATTTTTAACCACATAACCAAGCTTGAGCGATCTTTCGATACCAGTACGAAATATCAGCCTTTTCCGTAACACCCACACGATCTTCACTAGGGGGTTAGGGTTAGTTTTAGAGTTAGGGATGGAATTCCCTAACCCCAAAACCCTAACCCCTTCAAACCCTAACCCCTTCTAAAGAAATCGCACTCTCTGTATCTCTTTCGCTTTTACGACGTCGTTTCCCTCTTTCCGTCCAACACTTTTTACGGAAAAGGTCGATCTTTGGTAAAGATTGCCGAAGACCCTTTTTATGGTCATTTGGATCGTTAGAAATAGTAGCTGTTCTCCCACCAAACCACACCACCATCCTGAAAAAAGGAACACATACAATGTCGCCCTAAATATACAAAAAAAAAAGAGGCGGAATGGTTATGGTTGGAACGTCTTGGATTATAAGTCTACACAGTCAGAGCCGACCTGGGGCGAGGAGAAAACGCGAGGTCACACAGATCAATATAGGTATTAACAGTCGAAGTGCAATTGAGTACTGTATACAATAAGCTCATTACAATTATTATACGCATACACCACCTATTTACGTTGTATAATACATTATATATATAATGGCGGAAGTAAAGAATACGTACACCACTCGTTTTCGATGTAACAAAAACCCTAACCGAAACCCTAACCCTGAACACTAAGTGTATGTATTCTTTACTTTCGCCATATATACAATATGGCGAACCCTTTAATGTTTACTATTTACACTCTATGACGACTAAGTAATTTGTGCATTTTTCTGTCTATTGGGACAGCAGTTTTCATGTGGGATTTCCCCTTCCAGTTTCCAGATAACCGCTGTCCGTAGAAGTGGACAGTATTATTCCAACTGACCTGCTGTCTCTCTCTCTCACTATATATATATATAGCTTTCGTCCTAATTTTGGGACTGCCATGTTGGCTTGGCGATAACTATTAATTTTCAGTACCGCTGCCGTAGTCTCCTTTAGAGAGACTTAGAAATATTAATAACTCTATATATATATATATATGTATATATATATATATATATATATATATATATATATATATATATATATATATATATATATACACTCACGAACACCCTGCTCTTGTGGCCTGTGTTACCCCCTTTACTCTTGTCTGAAGAAGCAGCGTGCAGCCGCTACATGGTGACAAGTCATAACGACATGTGGCTACTTTCTGAGCACAAATTAATCCTATCCGATGAAGAGATAAGAATATTCGTAGACGAATCGAGTCTTGATTATAACAGTTTTGAAGCCATACAATGTTTAGATTTCTATCTATAAGGAAATGGGAGAGCCTCTACCATAATAACAGGTAAACACGGAGCTGAGATAGGAACATTGTTACACAGGAACATATCAATAGAGACACCGTCACGGACGCTAGAGTATAAAAGAGATTTATTTAGGGAAGTGGTGAGGACTCATCTCCGGGATGGGAAGAGAGAATACAAACACATACATATATGTGTGTGTTTAGAGGAAGGAACCAATAAGTGATAGATAATATACGTGCTAGAAATAGCAGTCTAAATCTTCCTCAAAACGCATCCTGCTGTATTAGAGGCGGGACCCTTCCCACAAATCTCTAAAAGATGGAATTGTCACGATTGAAATATTTTCTATCCCAGGTCTGTTCGACCAGGATTAACTGGAGCTAAATATTGGCGGTGGGGTTGCGGTGGAATTTTTTTTGCGTGTTTTTTTTTTTTGGCGATCTTTCGATACTAGTACGAAATATCGGCCTTTTCCGTAAAAAGTGTCTTTGGCCGATATTTCGTACTGGTATTGAAAGATCGCCTTTTTTAATTTTTTAACCATGCTTAATAACATTCTAAATTTTTAAAATTTGTCCAACAGGCATTGCTAGGACAAGAAAGAATTATGGATACGAATGTAGACTGTGTTTGTCTTCTCGTTTATAGAGATGAGAGGGAGGGGTATTTGTTTTGAAAAACATTGAGCCAAACAACGATAGTCCAGTCAGAGTAAGAGAAAGTGAGAGAGAGAGATGCAGAGTAAAAGAGGGAAGGCGTAAGAGAGAGAGAGCGATTAGATGGATATAGTGAGAGAAAGACATAGTCATGGAAGAAAAGAAACAGTGAGAGAAGCAAGGAGAGAGGTTAATGATGGAAGGCAGAGAGACATTGTAATGAAAGAAAAGGAGACAAACGCACTAATGAGAACATATACGTGAAAATAAAAAGGGAGAGAGAGACTGAGGGAAGGAGACAGAGAGACTGATACACAAGAATATAACTATATCGATATATAGAGAGAGATATCTCTAAACAGAGACACAGACAGGCAACCTGACAGCCCGAACTGACAAAAATACTCAACATATAGGAAACAGACACGGAGAAAGACTAAAAGGCTGCACTGACCGGGTCAGGGTTCAAATTGGTTTCATCTTCGTGGTCGTTTTTCCGTAGAAAACAGCAACAGAGTCCCATAGTTTGTGAAGAAAATGTTAGAAGAAAAGAGATGAGAGCGCTACATAACAAGAGGGCGTGAGTGCGGAGCTTTTGGAGTTGTCCCCCCTTTTTTATTAGATTTTTCTATCTCTCTTTTTTTCCTCACTCTTTTTCTCAGTGTCTGTCTGTCTCTCTTTTTTTTCCTCGCTCTTTTTCTTGATGTCTGTATCTCTCTTTCTGTCTCTTTCTCTCTTTTTTCCTCACTCTTTTTCTCGATGTCTGTATCTCTCTTTCTGTCTCGTTCTCTCTTTTTTCCACACTCTTTTTCTCGATGTCTTTATCTCTCTTTCTGTCTCTTTCTCGCTTTCCTTTTCTCTGTGATTGTCTATTTGTCTTTCTTTCTTTCTCGTTATCTTTCCTTATTTATCTGTCTCCTCTCTTTCGCTCTTATTCTCTCTCTCTCTCTCTTGTTCTTGCTATATCTCTCTTTCACATACGCTGTCTCTCTTTCTTACTTGCTCTCTGTCTTTCTCTTTTTTGCTGTCTTTGTCTCACTTCCGTTCTCTCTTTCTCTTTCTATCTTTCTTTGTCGTGCTCAACGATTGTCTTTTCGTTTGTCTCTCTCTCTCTCTCTCCTTCTCTCCCCCACCTCTATCTCCACCTTGTTCTGTGACCAAAACAGAAGAAGGAAATATAACAAAACCAGGAGCAGACGGCGGCAGGAGAATATTTGTAAAGTGTCAGTGTTTTGTGGAAGGGACGAATGTATTTAATTAAGAATTAGAGCTCATTATATATGGGGAAGACGGGTGTTTTGGAAGTGAAAACTGGCTGAAGGAAATGACGGAAGATGGGGCAAAATGGGTACACCTACATGAGTGCCCACCGACTTTGTTTCCTCGTAACTTCCAGCAAAATAAATATTTGTAAATGAAATTTTCTACAAATAAGTTTCAGATGGTGCAGATTACGGTTATATCGGAATTTAATATAAAAAACAAAAAATGGTGAGCACTCACACACATACATACTGATACAACACATTTTGTTTTCAAAATTCTAAGTTTCGTTTTGTAATTATTAACTGACCTGAGCCAACCAATTTTTCTTTCATATCATGTTCCAATGTAATCGTAATCTATACACTCTGAAAGATATTTGTAGACAATTTCATTTTTAAAAAATTACCTATTTTCCTGAAAGTTATGAGGAAAAAGCCAACACGTGTTGTGAATTTTCCGAAACTCCTCATCCCACCCCGGAAAACATTTTTCACCGCAAATTCCAATAAATTCGGAATCTACACTATCTGCAGCGTATATGTAGAAAATTTCTTTTAAAAATACCCTTTTTTCTGTAAGTTATGAGGAAACAAAGTCGATGGGGAGAGGACAGTTGTGTACGAATGCCCAGAACTGGTTACAAGCTTTAAAACTATTTAAATAAAAAGCGAGCGTATTAAAGGATCGATTGTGGTCCCTGGGGAGGGAAGGACTGCAAATCCTACTCTAGGAATCTGTTACTGTGTTATTGAATCGAAGGACCTCACCGGCCGACGAAGTTCACGTTGTTTTGGTTTGATTAACAGGAATGGTAAATGAATACAGCCTCGTTATGTTTTAACAACAGGTGTGTGGAATGGTGGAAGTACTATGGGAGTCATCTTTGTTTTTTACATCCTACTGGAGTCGATAAAACAAAGTATCAGCTATCGGTTTTGTGTGTGTGTCTGTGGTAAGTAGCTTGCTTACCAGCCGCATGGTTCCGGGTTCAGTCCCACTGCATGGCACCTTGTAAAAGTGTCTTCTACTATAGTCTCAGACCAACCAAAGCCTTGTGAGTGGATTTAGTAGACGGAAACTGAAAGAAGGCCGTCGTATATGTGTGTGTGTATGTTTCTATGTCTGTGTTTGCCCCCACCATCGCTTGACAACCGATGTTGGTGTGCTTACGTCCCCGTAATTTAGCGGTTCGGCGTAAGAGACCAATAGAATAAGCATGGCCTCAGTCAAATGACTAAAACAAATAAAAGAATGTATGTATATATATATATATATATATATATATATATCATCATAAATATACAGATGATAAATAGTTCTACCGATAAAGGTTTTTTTCATACTGAACTACTTGGCAAAATTGTTAATTATTAATTCTATTATTAATTGACGATTCTCTGCCCTTATTCTTGTATATTATATATATATATATATATATATATATATATATATATATATATATATATATGTGTGTGTGTGTGTGTGTGTGTGTGTGTGTGTGTGCGTGATGGTGGATTTCCGGTAACAGGTGGCAACCAAAATTCCATTTGTCAAAGACTAGGAGAAAGAACCAGTCGTCTTGAATCGCCCTCATTACTGGACCTTTATTGCACAAGTCATTTTTTCCAAGTGGAGGCACGTGGCTTAGTGGTTAGGGTGTTGGACTCATGATCGTAAGATTGTGGTTTCGATTCCTGGACCGGGCGACGCGTTGTGTTCTTGAGCAAAACACTTCATTTCACGTTGTTCCAGTCCGCTCAGCTGACAAGAATGAATAAACCTGCGAGGGACCGGCGTCCCGTCCAGGTGGGCAATATACTATGTGTGTGTGCGCGCGTCTGCCCCCACCATTTGACAACCGGCATTGGTTTGTTTACGACTCCATAACACAGCGGTTCGGCAAATGTGACTATACAATAAGTTAATTATTGCCTATTAAAAATAAGTACGTGAGTCGATTTGTTCAACTAAAACCTTTGAAGGCAGTGCCCCAGCATGACCGCAGTCCAACGACTAAAACAAGTAAAAGATTATATATATATATATATATATATATATATATATAAACTGTATGTGTGTGCGTGTACGCATACAATCATGGGTGTGTGTGTTTATGTATGTGCGTATGTGTGTGCATGTATATGTGTGTATGTATGTGTATATGTATGTGTGTGTGTGTGTGCGTACGTAAGTGTGGAGTTGCATGATTTTATGAGAAAAACAAAATAAGACCAAAAAAAAAACTACAATTTAAAAACAAAAAGCAAAAGCCGAGAAACATCGGAGGCGTTTGTGAAGGCAGACAAAACGGTTTCGCGCGCGTGTATTGGTTGGTTTGAACTAAAATTTTGGTTCTGCTGCCAGAAAGTCTGACAAGGAAGACCATCAAAGACCACTAAAGCGAAGAATATTTGGGGGTACATGGTCAAAAGACTGCATTAATTTATATGTACATATTATATAGATTTCTTTAAAATTATACACTTGAACGTACCAAAAACACACGTACACATATATATATGCGTATGTATATGTATATATAGATATAGAAATATATTTGGCGGGAGGAGTCTGGGCAATCTCGATAAACAAGTGAGTTAAAAAAGTTTTACACTTTTCATTTTCCGTCCCCTTGTTTTTATTTTACGATATATTATTGTATCACCATCTTACTGTTGCAAATACCCTCTCTCTTTCTCTCTCTCTCTCTCTCTCTCTCTCTCTTTCTCTCTCTCACTCTCTTCTCCCCTCTCACTCTCCCTCTCTCTCTCTCTCTCTAAGGCACATATAGTTAAACATACACATAAACACACACGATCGGTGTTTATTTATCTATGTCTGTCTGTTTGTCTGCCTGCCTGTCTGTCTGACTGACTGTTTATCTATCTATCTATCTGTTTGTCTGTCTATCTCTCTCTCTATCTATCTAACTATCTATCTATTTATCTATCTATCTATCTCTCTCTCTCTCTCTCTATATATATATATATATCTGTCTATCTATCTGTCTGTCTGTCTATCTTTCTCAAACTATCTATCTGTCTGTTGTCTGTCTGTCTATCTATCTAATGTATCTGTCTACACATATCCATCTGTATGTATATAACATACACACACACACACACGTATATTTGTGAGTGTGTGTGTGTGTTTCCGTGTGCGCGTGCTTGCATGTATGATTAAGTCTGTCTCACACTTCGACCCCAATCCAGCCCCTAAGCTACTCCTCAACCCTAAGCTAATCCCAGCATTTACATGATGTAAAAACGACAGAGGGTACAATACTTCCCACCGCTACCTCCAGCCCACCCAGTCTACCACATGGTCACTACCTATCCCCTCAACTATTACTGGTACTTTGGGTAAATCTTTACTATTGCACCCATCTCTGAATCTATAGGGACCCACCTGTAATGACAGACCTACCAAGCGAAACAGAAGACGCCATGGAATCTTTTTTTCAGTTCGTGCTGGGAACATTTATTATCAAGGCCTTATTCTCCATGAAGGAATCGATTCCAAAGCCTAAAAGCACCCAAAACGGATGGCATTGAAGCGAGCTTTCATACTGAGCCAGCCAATCTTTTCCAGAGCTCCATGAAGGCATGTGGCTTAGTGGTTAGGGTATGCGGCTCACGATTGCAAGGTCGTGAGTTCGATTCGCGATGACGTATTGTGTCCTTCAGCAAGACACTTTACTTCACATTTCTCCAGTTCGTTCAGCTGGTAAAAAATGAGTAGTACCTGTATTTCAAAGACTGATCTTTTCACATTCTGTGTCATGCTGAATCTCTCTGAGAACTGTGTTACGGGTACACGTGTCTGTGGAGTACTCAACCACTTACACATTAATTTCACGAGCAGGCTGTTCCGTTGGATCAACTGGACCACTCATCATTGTAACCGACGGAGTGCCAGTTTCCAGTTCTTGCCAGGTATAGATTTCCAGCTGGTGTTTAAAACACACCTTAGATCAATGGTTCTCAACCTTTTTTAATATCCCGTGCTCTTAACCTCCTTCACTCAAGAATCCGAGTTCGATTCCAGGCAGTGACCTGAATAATAATAATAATAATAATAATAATAATAATAATAACATCGAAATATACCTTAGGAATGAGAACCCAGGTTTGAAATTTCCCCCAAGACACCTGATGAAGGCTGGAGGGTATATCAGCCGAAACATTGTGTTAACAACAAACAAGATGAGGACAAATATTTGTCAAATGTAAATAATGTAAATAAAGTATCTCAAATGTCACTTTTACATATTCTTGTGAAGTCCATGAGATGCCCACATTTTTCCGAACAAGGGAAGGTCACCTCAGTTGACACTCTCTAAATTAAACAAAAATTAAATTCACTTAAAATAATTTAATGAACTACGGGTATCAGTGCATTAGAGTAGATTAGTACGGATTATAAGAGGTTCTAGACTATCGGTGGTGTGTCTATAATAAAATGTAGTTAATATGGTAATGTTTCGGTATCGGTCAATTGTGAGTGGGTGTGTGTGTGCAAGTGTGTATTTGACCGTTCAGCCCCGCCGAGCAGACAGACACAGCGTCACACATTCGCTCATGTCGTCACAGAATTTTAGCGAAAGATTGTCTTGCATGAATCTCGATCTTTCTCTCCACACATCTTCTTTCCATCTTCCCCCTCCTTCCCCCCCCCCCTTCATTCCCTCTAAACAACTCTCCCCATCCTCACACTATCCCTCTTCTACTCCGCCCTTTCTAAATCTGTATCTTCGTTTTCAGACAATCTTTTCAGGAACAAGTGATCAGAATCAAATCGATGCCATGTGTTTCTTTTTGCCATGTTTCGGTCGATTAACCCAAAATCCTCAAGGACACAACGTTCCACAGGTCAGTGCATCCCTTATTTCGGACATTCCAAGATTTTTTGAACATTCTTATCTCCTGATATTCTGCTATTATTCCAATATACAAATATTTTCATATATTTAATATTCCGATATTCCAAGGCAGCGAGCTCGCAGAATCGTTGGCACACCGGACAAAATGCTGAGCAGCTTTTCGTTCGTCTTTATGTTCTGAGTTCTAATTCCGTTGAAATCGATTTTGCCTTTCATCCTTTCAGGGTCGATAAATTAAATACCACTGAATCACTGGGGTCGATGTAATCCACTGTTCCTCTCCCCCATAAAATTTCAACACACACACACACACACACACAAACACACACCTTTTGCTTGTTTAAAGGTTTAGTCGAATGAATCAACCCTAACCCCAAACCCTAAACCCTAACCCTTATTTTAAGTCTGGTATTTATTCTATCAGTGAAGGCGTGTGGCTTTGTGGTTAGAGCATTCGACTTGCGATCATAAAGTCGTGGGTTCAATTCCTGGCTAATCGTGTCCTTGAGCAAAACCCTTTTATTTCACGTTGCCCCAATTCACTCAGCTGGTAAAAACGAGTTGTACATGTATTTCAAAGGGTCCAGCCTTGTCACTTTCCGTGTCATGCTCAATCTCCCTGAGAACTATGTTAAGAGAATGCATCGTGTCTGTGGAGTACTCAGCCACTTGCATGCTAATTTCACAATATATATAAGAATATATATATGTGCATGTGTGTGTGTATGTATGTATGTATGTACATATATATATATATATATATATATATATACATATATATATACATATATATACATACATATGTATGTATATATATATGTATGTATGTATGTATATATATATATATATATATATATATATATATATATATATATATATATATATATATATATATATATATATATATATATATGCGACAGGCTTCCACACAGTTTCTGTCAACAGAATTCACTCACAACTCATCGGTTGCCTTGGGGTTATAATAGAAGACACTTGCCTAAAGTGTCGCCGCGCAGTAGGACTGAACTCGGAACAACTTAGTTATAAAGCTAGCCTCTTCACCACACACTCTTGTTCACGTCTATATGTAGAAATAATAAAATGACATGATGGCCACAACTGGAAGGCCTTTGATAATGTATCTGCTTGGTTTGGAAATCAAGTGATTTGATCTCTGACCGTTCTCGTTCAAACAGGATTCGTTCTACAGAGTTTACACAAAGATACCGCAATTGGCGAAGAAAGAAAAGAGTCAGCTGTCGACGGATAGTGCTGAGTATTACTTCAATGGAGCCTGCAAAGAAGGAGGTAGGAACCTTCGGAAGGGGTCGTTTAACGAATGCAACTCGGGTCTCTATTTTGTATTCGTAGTTTTTGGCCAACATTTGACGGTTTATATCGTTGGTGGGATGGTCTAGATCAGTGGTTCCCCGAAGAGGGCGGTACTGCCCCCCCCCCCCACTGGGTGCGGTGGAAAAATCCAGCGGGGGACGGGGAGTTGAAGAAAAATGAGACGATAATGGCGTGACTAAAACGGGGCAAAAGATGTAAAAATATTTTTAAAATAACGAACAAAATGAAGGATTAATTAGGTTAATTTTTGTGAAATAGTGTTGCTTTAAATTTGCTGAAGCAAATGGTCAATGTCTATGATGGTGAATGATGGTGGTGGTGGTGGGGGTCACTTGGAATATTGCCTTAGAACCAAGGGGGAGGCAGCCTGAAAAAATTTGGGAACCACTGGTCTAGCTCATCATCATCATCATCATCATCATTCTCGATGTCATTATCCTTCTAGCATTACCAAGACATTTTCTTCTTCTTTTTTCTTCTTCTTCTTCTTCTCCTTCTTCTTCTTCTTCTCCTCCTTCTCCTTCTTCTTTTCATCTCCCTTTTTCTTTTTCGTCTTCCTTTTCATTCAGCTCACCTTGTGGCCCACTCAGGTGCCACACTTAAATCTATCTACCAAATTAACACAGACCCACTCCCACCCCCTTGGCTCCTAGTAGAGTCCACTCACCTCTGCTGCAAGCAATCGGACCAGACATCCCGTTTGGTGGTGCTCTCCCTCTCTCCAACCTTCCAAACATTTCCGGAGGCCCTGAGAAAGGCCTTGGGTATTGTACTCCCTCCCAGCTAAATGATACAAACACTCTTCCGCTTACATCCGTCTGTATACATATATATATGTATATATATATATATATATACATATATATATATATGTATATATATATATATATATACATATATATATATATGTATATATATATATATATATATATACATATATATATATATGTATATATATATATATATATATATACATATATATATATATGTATATATATATATATATATATATACATATATATATATATATATATATATATATATATATATATATATATATATATATATATATATCATCATCATCATCGTTTTACATTTGTTTTCCATGCAAGCATGGGTTGGACGGTTCAACTTGGGTCTGGGAATCCAGGAGGCTGCACCAGGCTCCAGTCTGATATGGCAGTGTTTCTACAGCTGGATGCCCTTGCTAATGCCAACCACTCCGTGAGTGTAGTGGCTGCTTTTTACGTGCCACCAGCACGGGTATCACAACTACAATTTCCATTTGATTTTCATTTTGATGTTGATGTACTTGACTCGATAGGTCTCCTCAAGCACACCAGGTGACCTTACGATCCAAGGTACTTTTGGATGGGCTGGGGCTGGTTATGCAAAACTGGTGTAGGATACAGCCGTGAACTCACTTTATTTGCCATGTATCTTGGCCTTTGCTTTCTCTGTGGATAACATTGGTGGTGAGGAGAGGAGAGGCTGGTATGCATGGGCGACTGCGGAACTTCCACAAATAACCATACCCAAAATTGTGCCTTGGAGGGGAACATCCAAGGTGTAATCCCATGGTTATTTGTGACCGAAGGGGGTTTTGCTTTTGTTGTTGTTGCTGCTGTTGTTGTATGTGTGTGTGTGTGTGTGTAATTGACAATTGGTACAAAGAACGCATTTACTTATAGTATTTTATATTTATTTCGTTTTTGGATTTGGTTTGCAAGATGTTCTATGTGATTTCGTGTGTTGAAGCATATTCTGTTTCTTATTGTGCCTTAAAATTTAAGGCACAATAAGAAAATGACTCTCGCCAGACACAACAGAATTTTATATCTAATTACAACTGAAAAACAAAATCTTTTTAACTGGAATGTTGCGATTTATACACAGATCAAAGCTAACACTTTGAACGGGGAAAATTGTTTCAAGATTTAAGACGAAATTAGGCGTACAAAACATACACAAGTAAAAAAAACATTGTGAAATGTTAATCTCTATTCTGTTGCCATTTACATTCTTCTATTCCATTCTTCTATTCCATTCTTCTTTCCGCAGTATATGGACCAAAAAAGAAAAGTAGCACAAAATGTGGAGAAGACCAAGAAATTCTGTCCACACCTTTGAAACAATGACTTGAATTTTCTGAAAATAATTAGCTATTTAACTATAGCATTTCCTGTGTTCTTTCATTTCGTAATCTCTAAAAGAGACAGCAATGACGTCATCATTCTATATTCTATGTGATGTTGTTTGTTTTCTAGTTTAATCCCATTTATATCGGGTGCAGACCAGAAGCGTAGCCAGGTTTTCAAGTTAACACACACACACACACACACACACACACACACACACACACACACACACACACACACACAAAGGCGCTGACACATACCCAATATTTTAAAACTCATTTCTCTCATATTACACCAAATATTTCATTAGCTCTACTCTTTTACTTGTTTTAGTCATTTGACTGCGGCAATGCTGGAGCACCGCCTTTAGTCGAGCAAATCAACCCAAGGACTTATTCTTTGTAAGCCTAGTACTTATTCTATCAGTGTCTTTTGCCGAACCGCTAAGTTACGGGGACGTAAAACACACCAGCATCGTTTGTCAAGCGATGTTGGTGGGGGACAAACACAGACACAAACACACACACACACACACACACACACACACACACATACATACATACATACATGCATACATACATATATATACATATATACGACGGGCTTCTTTCAGTTTCCGTCTACCAAATCCACTCACAAGGTTTTGGTCGACCCGAAACTGTAATAGGAGACGCTTGCCCAAGGTGCCACGCAGTGGGACTGAACCCGGAACCATGTGGTTCGTAAGCAAGCTACTAACCACACAGCCACTCCTACGCCTACGTAATTGCATTCCATATTTATCAATTCCGTGTTTCAGCAACGGCGTCATTATGTAGAAAACTTAACAACTGGTCCCAGTTACTAAAGAGTTTAAAAAGCAATAATCGAAAAGGCGCCAATTTTGGAAAATGTGTTTGGGATTGAGCAGTTGTTCCCCTCACTGGAGCAGACATGGCTGTGTTGTTAGGGAGTTTGCGTTTGCAATCGCAACGTTTCGGGTTCAATTCCACTGCACATCAACACATTGGACAAGTATCTCTTCTACAATAGTCCTGGGTTGGTCGACCAATTCCTTGTGCATGAATGTAGTAGTTCTCAGTCTTTATTTCTTTTTAAGTCTGGTATTTATTCTTTGGTGAACCGCTAAGTTACGGAGATGTAAATAAATCGACACAAGTCGGGGGAATGGGAGCTACTAAGACAGACGCAAAAATACACGCACACACATATACGACGGGCTTCCACACAGTCTCCGTCCACCAAATTCATTCACTCACCAGGAATTGGTCGGGCCGAGTTTTACCCAAGGTGCCGTGCAGTGGGATTGAACTCGAAACCACCACGTGGTTGTAAAGCAAGCTTCTTGATCACACAGGCACGCGCCTCCGCCTGCAGAATCTGAACTCAAGAGCGCAGAGAGAGTAACTTAATACAACAAGGCCTTTATGTCCGAAACTCCGTCGCCTGCATTGCATAATTATATACGTAGATCGATATCCTTATTCTATCTCGTTTTGACTGAGAATGGAATTCTATAAAAGAAGGGAGAAGCTTCTTTCAGTCTTTTTTTTCCTTTCTTTTTGCGTTTTGCTGTTGAAAATGTTTTCAAGAAGATCGCTGGCTGCTTCATAGCAAACCATTCCAGTGATGTCGCTTCAAGCTCGAAGTTGCAAGGGAGACAACTCGTATCGCCTTAGAAACAATAGACCAGAAAAAGAGGAGGAGGAGGAAAAAGAAATAGTTTCTGTATTTTGATGGCATAAAAGATGCACGCGTATGTTTAGACAACCCCGATTCCAGGGGCGCATTTTCAGGGGCAACAATGAATAAATAAGTAGTAGCAGTAGCAGCAGTAGTGGTAGTGGTAGTGGTGGTGGTGGTGGTGGTGGTGGTGGTGGAGCTTGTCCGGAAAAGTTTGCCTGTAAGAGACAGGAAAAATTATGAGGAAGTTTTTAAGCCTTCGAAAGACTATTGAAAGCTTGTGGATACCTAGGGTTACGGGTGGCGACCTGATACCCACATATTTTCTACCAGGAATAAGAACGAACCTGAGTCAAATCTAATAATAATAATAATAATAATAATAATAATGATCTTTTCTACTGTAGGCACAAGGCCTGAAATTGAACGGGGGGGGGAGCTAGTCTATGATATCGACCCCAGTGTTTCACTGGTATTTATTTCATCGACCCCAAAAGGATGAAAGGCAAAAGTCAACCTCGGCAGAATTTGAACTCAGAACGTAAATGCTTAGCAGCATTTTGTCCGACGCGCTAGGATTTTGGTGCCTATCACGTAATACAATCCCAGGTTTTTGCGCAAATGACGAGGCGATAGAGGAGGAGGGAGATATTTTCTTGGGGGTCGGAAAAAAAAGTGCGTTTTATATGCCATGAAATACGCTAGGTTTTTATCTTCTTTTTCTTGAATCTTTTTGCTTGATTCGGTCATTACACTGTGGCCATGCTGGGGCACCGCCTTGAAGAATTTTTAGTCGAACGAATCGACCCCAGGACTTACTGTCTGTTGTAAACCTTTTTATATACATTACATACATACGTACATACGTACACAAGACACCGACTAGAATTGTCGACTCTCAACTCTTCGGCTTTCGATCCTCTCTTGATGACCGGCTACTGGTCTATAAATGGCTATTTATAACCACGTTTTACCTGGAGGAGAATACTGTTTCGCTATACAACACATACATACACTCACATTTGCATACACACATACATACACGTACATACACTTATATAGATACATACGTACACATATTCAAACATATGTATACATATTCAAACATACATACAGACAGACTTAGTCCAACCCCCTCCTCTGCTCATAATCTCATCCCTGCTTCTCTTCACACTAAACACTCCACCTAATCCTTCTTCTCCAAAGTACCAACCCACTGGAATTCCCTACAGGAAGTGGCACTGAGAGAGAGAAAGTGAAAGAAGAAAAATTCAAAGCGGAAACGAAGCGAGAGAAGGGGAAGTAGTTGGGTGGGAATCTTGTCGTCCAGTTTCCGTCTCTGAGAAGTCACCCATCGGACATTGACATGGGATGGTCACAACTGTATTGTCTCTTATTCACAGATCCACTGGAATATACTTTATCTTTTATCCTTTATTTATTTCGGCCATTGGCTTGTGGCCATACTAGAGCACCACCTTGACGGGTCCTTAGTCCAACGAATCGACCCAAGACGGTTTTTTTTTTTTGTTATTTATTCAGTTTGGTACGTACCTTGACAGTCTGTTTTGCCGAACCGCTATGTTACGAGAATGTTAACAGACAAACGCCGGTTGTCAAACGGTGGATACACACGCAAAAGTATTGATCGGTCAGGAGTCATAGAAGACACTTGCCAAAAAGTGCCGCGCAATGGACTGAACCCGAAACCACCTGGTCGGAAAGCGAGCTTGTTAACCATACAGCCAGGCCTGTACGACTAATATAGGAATAAAAGGTGAGATGGTCACGAATGGAACGTTTCTGGGGTTCAACAATATTATCACACAACATAACGAAAGAAGCAAGTTAGCAAAACCCATAGAGCGCCGGATAGAATTCTTTGTGTTATTCGTTCTGCCTCTCGGCATTCTGAGTTCAAATCCTGCCGCAGTCGATTTTGCGTGTTATAAATAGCAGCCATTTCTCCTCCGCCTAAAATCACAATTCCCCTAATATTTTTAAAGAAAGCGAAGAACACGTTACATAACAGTCGCAGATATTCTATGTCAAGTAAAACTTCGAAACAGTCACGGTTTGCTCTTTCTTGCTCGCACGTTTGTCGAATCAAAAGACTTGATCCGTGAGCTAAATATGAGCCTATCGTCTGCTTCCTTCATTATGAATGTATGTTGTTAGAAGGCTTCAGTTAATCAAGAATGACTATGTTACTTTATATCTCTACGGTGCTATGCCTGGCGAAGGTTTCAAATTTCTATAGTCCTTTTGCTGCCATGTATCTGTTGAATTATAGCGTCTTAGTTTCAATTCATTTTCAAAATAAGGAAGTTTACAAAAAAATGTGTCATCATTAAGTTGGTGTTTGAGACATAAATTAACATGAAATTTTGATAAAAGGCCCACAGAAGGAAGGATTGATGACTGGTGGGATGGTGAACATTCAATGCTGAAAAGAAAACTCAAACAGCGTTTCAACTCTGTGTGAGTATATGTGTGCGTGCGTGCACAAGAAACGTAAGTGAATGTATGTGAATATTGACAAGTGTATTAATTTGATTTACCAACCATATTTATATATAAAATACTACAATTAGCCGTCGTTTTTGACGGCACAGAGTCAGCTAGTAACTTCGTAATTATCAAGATGGTGTTTGAAACGTAAATCAAGAGGAAATTCTGAAGGAAGGCTTTAATTTAGATAATTTCAAACAGAAAGTTTGAATAATAGAATTAGGGGCGGCTTCAGGTGAGTTGGTATGGAAGGGGTTGCAAAACCAGCAAGATTCCCCCTTCTTCAAGCTATTGTTTGCAAGGGACCGTATTTATGGAGCCGTTGTCGATCGAGATATCATCGCTTGTTGTTAAAGGCAGCAGACACAAACACAGCGGGAGATCAGAGCAAAGATGGAGACGAGATAAGTAAAATTTAGAGAGACTGAGAGAAAGAAAGATAGAGAGAGTGAGATTTGTAACTGTGTGTGTGTGTGTTTCATAGACATTGATTCGTAGACAGATACGAATGTCGGCGGTTGATAGGTAGGTACAATGATACCCATATATGTGTATTTGTGCGTTTGTGTCTGTGTTTGTCCCCCACCACCGCTTGAAACCGATCTTGCTGTGTTTACGTCCCCGTATCTTAGCTGTTCGTCAAAAGAGACCGATTGAATAAGTACCAGGCTTACAAAGAATAAGTCCAAGTTAAAACGGAGAAAGGACCCACCCTTCATCAGTTGTCGGCTGTCTATCTACTCCTCATTTTGAGCATTCAACTGCAAAATGAGTCTTCAAAGGCAGTTGCTGCCATAAATTCTAAAATAAAATTTAGAATTTATGGCGGATCAAATTTGGGAACAAAAAAAAATGACGGTGGACACATATAAGGAAACCGAACGAAAACAAACATGGAAGGTCGTTTGAACAGAAGGAGAGGAAAATAGTGAATGCTGGGAGAAACATTTTTTTTAAAGAGAAATGATGGAAGAGAGAGTGAAAAACACGTCTGTGCAGGAAAAGAAAGATAGACGATGGTCACGTGTGAGCAACGAGAGGGAAAGAGAGACAAATAGAGGCAGCCACTAAAAGATAAAAAGACCATATCCAGAGAGAAATCTCGGTGAGACTGCAAGAACGTTGTAAGTGCCTTACAATATTTGTTCCGGATCTTTGCGTTCTGAGTTCGAATCTTGCTGTAAGCTAATTGGATGGTGTGTTTCATCCATCAACCGGTTTGACACTACTAACTGGCAGCTGGTTACTTTTAGTGGATTCCATCCTGTTGCCATGTTGAATTCCTCCATGTGATAACTTGGATGCTTTTAATGTAGGTGCGTGGCTTAGTGGTTAGGGTATTCGGCTCACGGTCGAAGAGTCGTGAGTTCGATTCCCGGCAACGTATTGTGTCCATTCTTTGTGGAGTCTAAGTTTGAATCTTTTGGGCACTAGTGAGAATCTCTGTATCTAATCTGTGAACTATATTCACAAACTATACACACAGACACACACACACACACATATACGAAGGGCTTCTTTCAGTTTCCGTCTACCAAATCAACTCAAAAGGCTTTGGTCGACACTCACCAAAAGTGCCACGCAGTGGGAATGAACCCGGGAGCTCTTCTTTACCAATTGTATAGGTAATGTGATTTCATAGCAGTTTTTCCAGCTCAAATATGTTACAAATGCGAGGTTGTATCGCATGTGTTGTGAGAGAATGTTATGGTGAGGTATTTCTCCTTTACCAAAGTGAAACGGGGTTTTGTTGGCGAGAGAAGAGGATGTTGGTGAGTAGAAATTGATGGAGCTATGAGGTGCAGTAAGAGAGTGAGAGTGAAGGAAAAGGAAAGGAGGGAGGGTGAGAAATTTATTATGGAAATGAGGGAGGGAGGTGAAATTAGTGAGGGAGTAAAGAGAATAACTGAGAGAAGAGAAATGGGTGAATAGCGGTTAGTGAGAGAGGGAAGAGGAGTGAGAGAGTAGAAGTTAGTGAGGGAGTGAGGAGAAGAAAAAGATTTGAGGGAGGGAAGAGTAGTGGGTGAAGTGAGGGAGTTGAAGTTAGTGAAAGAATAAAGGGAAGAGAAGTGAAGGGGTAGAAGTTAGTAAAGGGGTGTGTGAAAAAGAAGAGGGAGTAAAATAAATGACGGAATGAAGAGAAGTGAGGGAGTAAAAGTAGTGACGGAGTGAGGAAAAAAGAAAAGCGAGGGAGAAGTAAACGGATAGATGTTATTGAGAAGTGAGAGAGTAGAAGTTAGAGAAGGTGTGATGGAATAAAGAAAAGAGAAAGAAGTGAGAAAGTAGATGTTAGTGAGGGTGTGAAAGGAAGTGAGAGAGAGAGAGAGTAAAAGTCAGTGAAGGAGTGAGATTAGTGAGAGAGTAAAAGTTAGTGAGGGACTTTAGAGAGGTGAGAGAATAGAAGTTAGTGATGGAGTGAAGAGAAGCGAGAGAGAGAGAGAGTAAAAGTTAATAGTGAGGGGGGAGTGAAGGAGAGAAAGAGAAGAGGATTGAGTGAGAGTGTGGCTGACTGCCGCAAGGGGGAGCGCTGGTTTTGATGTCGTCTGGTTTCTTGAATTTCGCAAAGGGGGGAAAGAAAATTGGAAGGGAACAAAAAGCAATGTCTGGCTTTAAACCGACATAACTACTGCGGCGAGCTCCACATTATTAAATACAACAACAGCAAATACACCATCAACATTAATAAGAATATTATAATAAAGAGCCATAGTTTATTTTATGAGAGTGCTGCTGCTGCTGTTTGGTTTGGCATCAGAGGGGGGGGGGAGACCGACATTGTTGTCTGCTGGTCTCTCTCCAATGTCGGCTGCCAGTCGAGTTGACAACTTTACAGACGACACAACGACGACGACGACGAGGAGGAGGATATTTTTACGAAGCCACATAAAGCCGGGTCGTTAGCATACACACACACACACACACACATATAGACAAACACACATATACACGCGCACGCACGCGCGCGTGCATACACATACTTCCAAACACGCAGACACACACACACACATAAACAATCACGTACCCATACATATATTCACATACACACGCGCGCACCTATACACTCACATCGCACACACACAACTTCTACCTACACATACACCAACACACCTCTGCACAAACACCCTCACGCTCAAACACACGCACTCATACGTACACACACACACGCCTCTACATAAACACACACATACACACACCCACATCGGCATTTCACCAACAAAACAAAACAAAACAAACAAGACAAAAATACACTCTAATAAACACACAATCACATCCACCCACCCACATTCACACGAATAGATAATTACACATATACACATACAAACATATAAACAATCACACACACACACACACACACACATATGTAAAAGGAAAAAAAAATATACATTGTTTTCGGCTTTTTCTTTTTGCATTCTTACGGAGGAAACCTATATTATATATTATATATATCCTATATTATATTATATTATATTATATTATATATACACTCGTCCATTTATGTATATAACAACAGAAGTGAAAGGACGACAAAATATTTGACCGGAAAATATGAGGTAAGTTCTTTATATACACCCATTCATGATGTGTGTGTGTGTGTGTAGTATGTGTGTGTGTGTAGTATGTGTGTAGTGTGTGTATATACTTATATGATTATGTGAATATTTATGTATATGTAAATGTCTGTAAATATCGTGTAATCACGCACACGCGCACGAAATAGGTAAGTACCCAGGTATATGTGTGTATATAGTGTTATTATTATTACCTGTGTTACACAAACACGAGTATGTGTGTGTGTGTGTGTGTGTGGAATTTTGGAATCTCTGTCGGTACTTTACCCCACGATCAATAGAAAGGGGGGAGGAAATGGAGAATGTGAAAGGAATAAATATTTGAATAGTTAAAAAAAACACACACATACATTCATACATACATACATACATATATATATATACATACATACATATACATACATACACATACATACATATACATACATACACACATACGCATACATACACATGTAAATATACACAAACATACATACACTCACATTCGCACATACATCTATACACACACACATACATACATTTGTACATACATGCATACATATATATACATACATACATACGTACAAATAACCACACGTATAGACACAAAGTATCGTATAAACACCACACACACACTCGCACACATACATAAATATACACATGCATAAACACTTATAGGGATCCATGAATACACATACCTACCTATATATACATACACGTACACATACAACAATTACACACCTACATATGTACATCCGTGCATGCATATATATGTATGTATATACACACACACACACACACGCGCGCAAATGCACCCATACATGCACAAACACACATACACACACACAGGGACACGCACGCCGGTCCTCATATATACTTATATACGCAGACACGCGTCCACCCATGCCATCATACATCTATGCATATATACACCCACAAAACAGCCACCCACAAACTCGTATAAACACGCTAACACCCACAATCTTCTACTCATAGAGGCAAACACACACACATACATACAGGCATCCACCCACCCATCCACAATCTATACATACACACACGTGTGTGTATATATATATATATATATATATATATATATATACATAATCACACACACACACATATATCCACGCACGACCCCTGTAAATACACGTAAAGCATACAAAAGCCTCCTCCAAGACCAAACACACGTAAGAGAGAGACAGGCGCATGGCTGTTGGACTGTTGACACTACACACACACACACACACACATTCTACACACTTCGTTTCTAAGCAGTCATGTGGGGTCGGTATGCGGGTGTGTGGGTGTGGGTGGGTGTTATTTCTGTACAGATACCCATCGATCCGTCTACCCGTCTGTCTGTCTGTCTATCTATCTACCTATCGATCGATCGATCGATCGATCTGTCTGTCTGTTTCTCTCTCTCTCTCTCTCCTCTGTCTATTTATCTAATGTTTCACGCCTTCCCTGTGTGTATATGTATATATGTGTTTGTGTGTAGTAGTAGTAGTAGTAGTAGTAGTAGTCGGTGGCAGAAACGTTAGCACGCCGGGCGAAATGCTTAGCGGTATTTCGTCTGCCGCTACGTTCTAAGTTCAAATTCCGCCAAGGTCGACATTGCCTTTCATCCTTCCAGGAGTCGATAAAATAAGTACCAGTTACGCACTGGGATCGATGTAATCAACTAACCCTCTCCCCACACACACAATCTCAGGCCTTGTATCTATAGTAGAAAGGATATATATATATATAAAGTGAAGTGTATTGTCACTTAAGTGTGGCTGACCCCTAGGGCTGGATGTTACTGTTGCTTTAGCCCCAGGAGGACATCTCCTCCAGCTGGCTTATCGACACACTACTGTGTCCTGTTTGTTTTGCCATTTAGAGAATTAACATTGCTTATATATAGATAGATAGATAGATAGATAGATGGATAGGTAGGTAGATGGTTTGGCTGGCACTATGTGTGTCTCCACCGCTTGACAACGAGTATTGGTTTGTTTACGTCCTCGTAGATTAGCGGTTCGGTGAAAGAGAGAGGGAAAACATAAGTAGCAGGGGTTTGACGTTTTGGGACTGAATCCTTGAAGCCTGTGCTCCAGCACGGCCGTACTCCTTGATAAGTGCCGGACTGCATTTCAGTGCATTTACTCACCTTGAAATGAGTACGACGTCCGTGTGTGTAGGTGTTGTCGTACACCTGGTGGACACGTGTGTGTGTGCGTGTGTACGACAATATACAACTGGTGGAAACGTGTGTATTTGTGTGTGTGTCATTCCATGTGTTAGTATGTATATCTATGGACGCGTGTATGAGTGTGTGTCCCCATGTGTTTGTGTGTTTCACCATTGCATATTTCATATATACTTTATACACCATCTAGCGTATATTTTATGTGTAGAGGTGCAATGGCCCAGTGGTTAGGGCAGCGAACTGCCGATTTTCGCCAATATTTCTTTTGCAGATTCGTATTCTCCGTAACCGAAAACGGGGGATTGTGTAGGAAAAAAATAAATAAATAGCTGGGGGGTGGCTACAAAAGGAAGTCTTGCCGTGCTCAGCCCCTTGCATGTTAATTTCACGAGCAGGCTGTTCCGCTGGTCGGATCAGCTGGAACACTCGTCGTCGTAACCGACGGAGTGCCACGTTATATTTTGTGTAATGTCAGCAAATTGTTTGTATGTGTGCTTGCGGTCATGTATATACATACAGACATGTATTATGTGTGTATATGTTTTTGTATGTGTATTTATGTATATATGTATGAGGTATTTGTGCAATTCGTGAATCTAGATATGCATGTGTGTGTGTGTGTGTGTACGCTTCTGTGTGTGCATGTATACGTACGTGAGTGTTGATGTATATATGTATTTCATTATGAATGTGTGATGCACATATCTATATACGTAGGTATGCACGTGTGTATGTGTGTATGTCTGTACATGTAATATATCTATATCTATGTCCCGTTTATAATTATGTCAATGGGCAATTAGTGACTGTAATCAATATTGTTTCGAGATTATTTCAGAATTTAACATTTTAAGAACGAAACACGAAGAAGAAATTGAAAAAAAAAAAAAGCACATCTGATATTATACGTGTGTGTGTGTGTGTGTGTGTGTGTGTGCGAGTATGTGTCAATGTGTACCTGCAAGTATGTGTGTATATGTGCGTGTATGCGTGTAGAAATGTGTGTGTGTGTGTGTGTGTATGCTGGAACGTGGTAAGTTTTGTTTGCATTCGTGTATATACGTGTTTCCGTTCTTATATTCATGCTTTTACACACCCACATACGTAGAGAGAGAAACAGACGGACAGACAGACAGACAGACGGACAGACAGACAGACGGACAGACAGACAGACAGACGGACAGACAGACAGACGGACAGACAGACAGACGGACAGACAGACAGACGGACAGACAATCATTCTACACTCTTGTGTAACTGTGAACTTTGAAGTGTCCTTTTACTCGTTATAAAATCTTTTTTAAAAATCTGTGAACGAAAGCAAATAACTCACACACTCACGCAAATACGCCCTCACACGCACACACACCTCTATACACATACAGCTATACACACCCAGTTTACATATCTATGCATACACACACGCGCACACACACTCCTCCACACATAGCGGTGCACACCCAATTTACACATACATGACACAAACATACATACTGACATAACATGCGAATAAATACATATGTGTCACACAATGAAAGAAATGTAACCTTACACACACACACCCTGCATATATGCACGCATACTACATACCTATACGCACAAATATTCCCATATGCCTACATATATATATATATATATATATATATATATATATATATATATATATATATATATATACACACTACATACATACAGGCATATATACAAACACACACACACACACACACATATATATATATATATATATATACACTCGCGCTACAGACTTTTGTACAAAGATACATTTGTCGCAGGCGTGGCTGAGTGGTAAGAGGTTTGCTTCCCAACCACATGGTTCCGGGTTCAGTCGCATTGTGTGGAACCTTGGGCTACTATAGCCTTAGGTTGACCAAAGCCTTGTGAGTGGATTTGGTAGACGGAAACTGAAAGAAGCCCGTCGTATAATGTGTGTGTTTGGTCTTTGTGACTGTATTTGTCCCCCACTCAACTTGACAGCCGGGGTCGGTGTGTTTACATCCCCGAATCTTAGCGTTTCAGCAAAAAGAAACCCAATAGAATAAATACCAAGCTGAAAAAAAACTAGGTCCTGGGGTCGGTTCATTTGATTATACATCTTTCATGCTTGCGCCGCAGCATGGCCGCAGTCTAACGACTTCGGTTCATTCAGAGATACAAGACACGCGCACAGAACTAAGTCGTAACAAGCAGGTTACAATTTCATTGCAGTTTCAGAAAATCTAACGAAGGACGTTATATAAGTACTTCAAATAGGAAACTAATTTGGGAGAGGCGGTGATGATGGTGGCGGATAACAGTAATATAGACGGGGAAGAACGTTGTTATAGGAAGAGCAACGGTCAGTACAACATGTACGAAACGAGAGGGTGCGGATTGAAATTGCTCGCTTAACACAGACATGCAATGTTCAATAACAGTTGTTTTGAGTGAAAACCGGTGAACATAACGTATTCTTGATAGTATGTTGTCAGCTTAATGTGACAGCCCCATAAAAGGGAAGAATGCTACTGTTATTTAGCCCTAGGAAACACCTAAATAATAGCAGCATTCTTCCTGTCACATTAAGTTGACAACATGCTATCACTTTATCGTGCTGTTACTGCATAAATCTCTCTAAGAGATTTAGAAATGTATTATTTCCAATAACGTATTCTTGTTTTCTAGTAATGATATGGTTGACATATATATATATTGAGATGTAACGAAATATGGAGAAGCTCTGTTGAAATATTACGTTAGAATTCTGTAGAATTGTCAGAGACCCGTGAAGAGACTCCACCCGTTAAGAAATTTTGAAAATTTCATGTTGACAATGACATATGCAGGTCGACTTTTGGATCACTCGAAATATTTAAGAAAGAAAGAAAGAAAAAATTGGCTCTCTCGCGCTTACGAAGACGAAGGTTCCAATCAATCCGATCACCAGAACAGCCTGCGATCTCGTGTGACTTCGAAGCGTTTTCATCCAAGATGGAGACGAGCACCAATGCTTCGTGTTACGGGTTCGATGACTGTTGAGATTTTTCTCGACAGGAAACCAATGGTAGCAAGTGAACGTGGCTGACCACACTCCACAGACACGCGTCCCCATAACGTAGATCTCGGGAAGATTCGGCGTGACACAGGACGTGACAAAATTGGCCCTCTGAGTTACAGGTACTACTCGTTTTTGCCAGCTGTGTAGACTGGAATAATGTGAAATAAAGTGTCTTGCTTAAGGAAACAACGCGCCGCCAGGAATCGAACTCACAACCTAACGATTGCGAGCGGAATACCCTAATACGGGCCATCACACTCGAAATATTTCACACACACATGCCACTGGAAATGTGTGTATAAGACAGACCTGAAATACAGAAGGCATGTCATTGAAGAGGTCGCGAATGGCGAGGAAAGAACTCTGACAAATCTGATTGATTGACTGACTGACTGGCCGAACCATTAATCAAACAGTCGACCAGTTAATTAGTTATATTGACAAATGGATAATAGACAAGTGAAACAGAAGAACTGCATGTGTTTGTTACGAGGTACAGCTATACATACATACATACTATATATGTATGTATGTATGTATGTATATATAGATGTATGTATGTATATATGTAATACATTGCTTTTAGCATTGGAACTCGAAGAAGATAAATCTATAGATAGTAGAGTGTAAATATTAAGTTAAAACTCCCCTGGATGGAAAAAGTTGAAAGCTTTTTTAATCCAATATTTATAGCTTTATCTACTTCAAGATTCACCGTTGGAACCCGATTTAGTCCATGACTCTCAAAGTTTCTAAATTCTTATGATGTAAACTATATATGTGTGTGTATGTGTATACTTATATATATATATGTGTGTGTGTGTGTGTGTGTGTGTGTGTGTATGTATATGCGTATATATATATATATAGGTATATATATATATATATATATATATGCGTATCTATATATGTATCTAATTTCTTAGTGGGTGGGCGGGGGCCTGTTTGTGTCTATGACAATTATTCGAAATGATATGCCTCTAGAGATATGATAGTTATAGCTTTACAAGAAGTGTGTGCGCACGTGAGTGTGCACATATATAGGGGATAATAGTTGTTAATTTCCTCTACGTGCATACTTTGGTTTTAATGCTTTATACGTGTGGAGTATATGTGTACACAGATGACTTTTATAGACGATGTGTGAACATGTTTTTTTTTTATATATTCGTACTTACATGTGTGTGTGTGTGTGTGTGTGTGTGTGTGGAGAGAGAGAGAGAGAGAGAGAGGGGGTGAGAGAGAGAGACGTAGATAGATAGAATCGTGTATATATATATATGTAAATAATAAAAACAGAAGGAATGTGGTTCTCTACAGCTGTTTCAAGCGTGTTTTTATTGATGAACAGAAGTGTTACATCAAGGAAAAAAAAAGTTTTCTTCAGGTGAATACAGGTAAGAATTAACAATTACAACTTTCCAAGAAAAAAAATATAGTTCAGATCACTCGACCGACCCAAATTCGGAGAGAGAGAGAGAGAGAGAGAGAGAGTGAGAGGTGTTATGATTTTGTTAACTTTTGTATCGACTCCATACGAGTATTCACACATGAGTGTGCTCATATATATGGGATAACAGTTGTTAATTGTCTCTATTGTTTCCCCATTGCTACCCTTATTGGGTTGAAAACGAAGTCGACCCTCTGTTCGATGTCTCAATAAAGAGGAACTATGATGGAGCCGGGATAGCAAATGTAGTGGGATTGTTTACCCCTTAATACCTTCAGAAAGAGACACTCCTTAACTTTGGGTTGTACAGTGATGATGGATTAACAATCAAATGCAGAACAAACGGCCACAGAAATTATTTAATAGGAATATGAGAGGAGTGTGGCTTTAACGTAATTGTTAGCACTAAGTTCGCTAAGTTACATCACTAGATTTAAAGACAGGGACGCTTTATTCTGGCTGAAAGTCAACCAAGGATACAGTATACATCCAAAAACTTTTCTTCAACACGCTATCTATCTATCTATCTATCTATCTATCTATATATATATATATATATATATATATGTCTGTCTGTCTGTCTGTCGTTACGTAATCTAGCTATCTATCTGTCTGTTTGTCGTTACCTAATCTATCTCTCTATCTATCTATCTGTCTGTCTCTCTCTCTTTACCTATCTATCTATCTCCGCCTGTCTGCCTACTTGTCTGACTGTCTGCATCTCTACCTGCCTCTCTCTCTCTCTCTCTCTCTCTCTCTCACTTTCTACACGCACACACATACACATGTATATAAGTTTGCATATATTGCATTTTCAGGTATGTATATATAATATGTATAAACGCATCTATACATATATACATCCATATGTGCACACGCGTATGTGTGTATTGGTACGTATATACACATACATGCATATGCATACAAATAAATACACACGTATAAAAATAGATTTACATAAACACACACACGCACACACACACACACACACACGCACGCACACATATATCACAGCGCACGTAGATACACCGAATGAGCGCGTGCGCGCGTGTCGGTAAGAACTACCTGATATAATAATATGCAGCGCGGTGTTTCTGTATTCTTTTGATGATAATACTTTAAAAGCAGAAATACCATTTTTTTCTTTCCTTGTTGAAGAAAAACAGGGAAACTCTGAGAGAGAGAGAGAGAGAGAAGGGGTCCTTTACCACTTCCTCCCATCTCTCTTCCCTATGAATCTCATTCCCAGAACCAGACCAGAACCATTTATATATATCAGGAACCGTCGCTTTTTTGGGGGTGTCTTTGGGTTTTTTGTTTTTTTCCTGCGAACTACATTAACTATCTTCAGATTTTTTTCCCCCCACTTCGAAGAATAAACAATTGCCTGAAGATGTGGAAGGGAGCAGAAGGGGTTGGGGTGTGGGATGGGAAGTCCGGGAGGGGGGAGGGAAGACCTTGTTGGGTGGTGGTGGTGGTGGTGGTGGTGGTGGACTGGTGATAATGGAGGTGTGTGTGTGTGTGTATGTGTCAGAGCGAGAGAGGCGGGGGCTAGAAGGCGCGTGCATATATGCGTAAGGGGGGAGAGCAAGTGTATGTCTATATGTTACGGAGTGCATGCATATTGTGTGTGTGTGTGTGTATATGAATGTATATGAGTATGTATATGTGTGTATCTGATAAGTATGTCTGTGGTTGCTGGAGTTCGGGTTTTTTGGATCCTTTTCTGGCCTTGGTTTCATTGATAACCCCGTCGGTCATCTTTTGACCTGCGGTCATCATACACGAGGACCTGTTATTTAATGCAACGGTGTTTTTGTTTTGCGCGTGTGTGTGTGCGTGTGCGTGTGTGTTTAATATAAATAATATATATATATATATATATAATATATATATATATGAATCTTTCTGATTTGACGGACAACACTTTTCATTTATGTTTTATGTAGTGTTTTTGGTACTGAAACACTTTCAAACTTCGTATACTTGTATATTTTGTGTTATAGAATATATATATATATTATATATATATATACACATATATGCATATGTATATGTACATACTTACATCTATACGTATATATATATATATATATATATATATATAATATGTGAGTATTTGCATATATATGTACATGTATGTACATACCTACATCTACCTGTATATATAGATGCATATCTGAGTTCAGGACGTTGCAAACAAAACGTAGACAAAATGATAAACAGAGTACAGAAAACACACAGGCCACATCCAGAAAAGTAAGGAATATTACAGTTAAAACACGACTACGATCATTGTATACAGATATATAGATATCCTATTCTTTAATTCTTGACCCATCTCCCGCCCTTGACCCATCAAACATGTGGCATCCGGAGAGAAAGAGCAGGCTGGAAGGGTTGCACCAGTAATCGCCTGGTACCCTCTCAGGAGGAAACGAGAAGCAACGAGAAATAATAACGTGCTACTTTGCTCTAAGGTGGAGGCGCAATGGCCCAGTGGTTAGGGCAGCGGACTCGCGGTCATAGGATCGCGGTTTCGATTCCCAGACCGGGCTTTGTGAGTGTTTATTGAGCGAAAACACCTAAAGCTCCACGAGGTTCCGGCAGGGGATGGTGGCGAACTCTGCTGTACTCTTCCACCACAACTTTCTCTCACTCTTACTTCCTGTTTCTGTTGTGCCTGTAATTCAAAGGGTCAGCCTTGTCACACTGTGTCACGCTGAATCTCCCCGAGAACTACGTGAAGGGTACACGTGTCTGTGGAGTGCTCAGTCACTTGCACGTTAATTTCATGAGCAGGCTATTCCGTTGATCGGATCAACTGGAATCCTCGATGTCGTATGCAATGGAATGCCAACAACAACAACTTTGCTCTAAGACGCAACGCAACGCAACACGCCAGTCCAGGAATCGAAACCCCCACCCCAGACCTTACGATCGTAAACGCAACACCACTAACCACTGGGCCACCTACCCACACACATACAGACGCTATCCCAACGCCGTTTGTCTGCTGTAATTTGTTACCATATGTTGGTGAAGATAACCATCAGAAGCATGTACAATTTAACACACAAACATTACAAACTATCAAAACAATTCCAACGACCAACACACTTCACTTTGAAAGTCGTTCTTTAGCAAAACGATGCTTTTTCAATTCTTTTCTTAGCTTTTTTGTTTTCTTCCCCCATCTTCTTTTTGTTCTGCTTTGTTTCTTCTCTTTTTTTCTTTCCTTTCTTTTTCTTATTTGTGTTTCTGTTCTGTTTCTCTTTAGTGTCCGCTTTTTTTTTCAAGGTCTTCTTCTTCTTCTTCTTCTTCTTCTTCTTCCTCCTCCTCTTTTTCTTCTTCTTCTTCTTCCTCCTCCTCTTTTTCTTCTTCTTCTTCTTCCTCCTCTTTCTCTTCTTCTTCTTCTTCCTGCTTCCTCATTCTCTTCTTCGCCTCCTCCTTCTTCGCCTTCTCTTCCTTCTCCTCCTCTTCTCCTTCCTCTTTCTCTTCTTTTTCTTCCTTCTTTTCCTCCGCCTTCTTTTTTCTCTCCTTTCTTCCTTCTTCCTCCTCTCCACCTCCTGTTTTCTTCCTCTCCATCTTCATTCTCTCCTCCTCCTCCTCCTTCTTCTTCTTCTTCTTCTTCTTCTCCTCCTTACCAAACCCATTACCATCGACTCGGCGATACACACAGAAGAACACAAAGCCAGACATTCAACTCTCGCCCGTTTCGCATTAAAACGCTCAGAACCACAACAGGATCTGAAGAGAGATCATTTGCCAAAACAATAACAAGAACAACAATAACGACTGGTTTAATATAAAACCGCAAAATGGGTTTCTGGACACAAATTAACAATGGCAGCACATACACACAGAGGACGGCGGACGGACAAGCTTGACCATCTTCGAGTAAATGCCAAAATCTTACCTCCCCACCCACCCCAACCACCCGCTGTTCCTGCAAGTCTTTGACTCGCTTCGAGACACGGGAGACTTTCTTGGTCGTCGGTGCGAAGAATATGGCTTCCACTTACACACATGCCTCTTCTTTTGTTCTCGTGTTTGGACAGCATCCTTCATACTTAAACGCCAAGTGGTGAAGGTGGTGGTTGTCTGGGGGGAGGGGGCGGGGGACGCCCACTTCACGATTTCCTCTTCCTCTTTCCTTCAGCAACACACACACGCACACACACACACACACACATGCAAGTGTACACATAGGTGTGTGTGTATATATATGTATATATGTATATATATATATATACTTATATATATATACATATGTATATATATGTATGTATCTATCTATCTATTTATATACACAGACATATGTGTATATATATATATATATATATATATATATATATATACATATACATATATATATATATATACATATATATACATATATATATATATATATATACATATGTCTGTGTATATAAATAGATAGATAGATAGATAGATAGATAGATAGATAGATGCGTGCATATAAGTATTTATGTGAGAATTTGAGTGTGTGCGTCTGTATATAGATACATCTATGTGTGTGTGGTTATGTCTGTTTATGTATGTGTATGCATACTTGCATATATATCTGTATGTATGTATGTGTAAATATGTGTGTGTGTGTGTGTGTGTGCATTTGTTTGTCTGTATGTGTAAGCATGCGTCAATTGTATTTAGTAGATGGCACTTGCCCAAGTTATCACGCAGTGGGACTGAACCCGGAACCGTGCGGTAAGGAAGCGAACTTCTTTTCATACAACCATGCCTGCGCCTATGTATGCATGTATGTGTGTGTACATATTTGAACGGTTATTTAAATGGGTGTGTATTTATGTATACGTATGGATATGAATATATATATATATGTGTATGTGTGTATATATATATATATACACACACATACATATATATATATACATTAGAAGATATATATATATATAAACATATATGCATATATACACATGAGGGGATATACGTTTATGTATGTGTGTATATATCTATGCGTAAGCATGTACCAATTGTTTATCTGTGTGTATATATGTCTTCATGTGTATGTAAGTACATATTTTCTCACTTTACGCGTATGTGTGCGCGCACGCGTGTGTGTGCGCGCGCGCGCGCAAAATCATGTGTGGTAGCCTTTCAAGTTCCTTAAGTTGCCTCAAGTCTCTGGGTGATGATGGTTTTGTTTTTAGAAGAACTATTTGTAGAGGAATTCCTCACCAAAAAAAAAAAAGAAGAAATAACAAAATCGAAATAATAATAATAATAATAATAATAATAATAATGATAATAATGATAGCCAAATATCTGCTCCTTAATGAAAATATTAATGTAGGTGGGATGTTTGTTTTTTCACCAAACACGGTTTTTTCTTTCTCTTTCTTTGGCCTTATAAGGTTTTTTATATATATTTTTTTCTTTTTTTTGGTTTTGCTTTTATGCCAAATGTCGTGATCTGTAAGGGGTACCTTTTGTTGGAGTGGTTCAAACAGCGGTCAGATTTTACTGACCACCGACAGATAGACTGACAGACACGTGAACTAACCAGGGTGTCTGTTCCATCCCCCCCTCTCTCCCCTTCACACACAACAAGTGCTCCACCCCTACTTTAACGGGTGGTGCTGGTGTTGCTTCTAATGTTAAAGGAATGGTGTGAAATACTTAAGAAATGTCGAAATGTTCAGGAATTAAGTTTGTATTTGTTGACACTAGAGGCGCGGGTAGACTTGGGTGTGGGGTTAGGAAAGAATTTCGCTTTGCAACGTCGAAGTTCCGGGGTTCACTTCTACTATACAGTACCTAGAGTAAGTACTTCCATACGAGGGGGGCGAAAGCTGAAAAGTTCCTGGCTTTTAGGGTGTCGGGAAAGGCCTGGCTGGAGGTCCAACCTTCCGCATTACTTTAACAGGGCTTAGAAAAACTGAACGACCCCTGCAATAAGTGTGTGAGAGGGGAATATGTGGAATAAAATCATAATTAACTGATCCTCCTGTATTTTCTTAGCGGTTCGGCGAGAGAACCCGATAGAATAAGTACCAGGCTTATCCCATCTAAGATGCTATTATTTATTGTTCATCCATTTTTATGTAAATATCCTCACTGTCCTTAGTCTAATTACTGAGGTCGACTCATTCGACGAAAAATTCTTCAAAGTTCTTCAAGTCGGTGTCCCACCACGGTCGCAGTCTAATGAAAGAAACAAGTGGGAAATAATATGTGTGTGTGTGTGTGTGTGTGTGTGTGTGTGTGTGTGTGTGTGTGTGTGGTAAGAAGCTTGCTTCTCAACCACATGGTTCTGGGTTCAGTCCCACTGCGTGGCACCTTGGGCAAGTGTCTTCTACTATAGTCTCGAGCCGACCAAAGCCTTGTGAGTGGATTTGGTAGACTGAAACTGAAAGAAGCCCGTTGTATATATTTGTATATATATATGTGTGTGTGTGTGTTTTTGTGTCTGCCCCCCACCGCCACCGCTTGGCAACCGCTGTTGGTGTGTTTACGCCCCCGTAAACTAACGCTTCGACAATAGAGACCGATACAATTAGTACCAGGCTTAAAAAAAAATAGTACTGAAGTCGATTCGTTCCACTAAAAATTCTTCAAGGCGATGCTCCGGCATGGCCGCAGACTAAAACAAAAAGATAAAAGATATATACATATATGCACATACACACACACACACACACACACACACACACAACGAAAGAGAACCGAAATTAATATTTTGATTTGACAGTCATCGTCCCCTTCGCGCCATTTCCCAAAACGGTTAAATCTTCATTGAACTGTGAAGTTTCGAGAAATCCTGCTAAGATGGAGAGAATGTCTGTTCCACCTCCGGCGAGATATAGTCCCGTGGGGGGTGGTTAGCTATGTGTAGGGGGAGGGAAAGGAGACTGGAATGAACCGTTTTATATTTTGGTAGAATAGTGCATACTTGGCAGCAGTCAACTGGAAGACTGCACTCTTCACAGCTTCTAAAGTAAATAATTCTTAATCTGTTCAGAATCCTGGAGGAGAAAATATACGAGAAAATACCCTATGGTTGGTGTGTACGTGTGTGTGTGTGCTTGTGTGTTTGTGTGTGTGTGCGCGTGTGTGCTCGTGTATTAAGGTACGTTTTTATTTCCATGTTGAACATGCTGGAGTTGTGCTGTCTTTAGACCCAATTATACATACATACATACATACATACATGCATATATATATATATATATATATATATATATATATATATATGAATTTACAGTTGCCAAAAGTCGGGGTACTTGATGTTCAGTTACTCAATAAATGAAAACCGCATTAAATACTACAAAACGTACAGGTAGGACAGATGCCAGAACCCTAATTCTTCTTCAGTTATCGACCAAAAATACTAATACTCAGTTTCATGCTTTAATATATACAAACACACACACACACACACACACACACATGGTGTGTGTGTCTATGATATATGCATATAAATACATCTGTGTATGGATGCGGATATGTATCTCTCTCTCTCTCTCTCTCTCTCTCTATATATATATATATATATATATATATATATATATATATATATATATATATATATATATATATGTATATATATATATATGTATATATATATATATGTATATATATATATATGTATATATATATATATGTATATATATATATATGTATATATATATATATGTTTATGTATATATATATATGTTTATGTATATATATATATGTTTATGTATATATATATATGTTTATTTATATATATATATATATATATATATATATGTTTATATATATATATATATATGTACCTATATTTGTAAAAACACATGTACACACACACACACACACACACACACACACACACACACACACACACGTCTTGCTATTTTCTTCCAAGTACAAACAGACCGTCAAATGTTGAGACATTGCTGTATCACTCTCTCGTCTCTTTATCTCTGTTTTGAGGCTCTTGAGACAAGAACCCTACCCCCCCCCCCTTACACACACACACACACACACACACACACACTCTTGAGAGGATATATATACATATATACATAACAATTACAAAGGATGGAGTTCTTAACAATAATTGTTAATAGAACTAACAATCAGATAAAAAAAACAGGTATTCTTTAAACATGACACTTAAATCCTTTGTTTCGGGTTTTCAGTTTGTTTTGTCTTCAAGACTTTCTTTCTTTGGTCTTTTGAAGAGAAGCTTTTTTTAAAAAAAAGAAGTCACTGTAGTCAGAGTCAACATGGCTGGTTGTGGGCGAAGCTCGCTTTGTAACCACGTGGTAGGACAAAACAAAGACAAAGGACAATGGCTATACATACATACATACATATATATATATATATATATATATATATATATATATATATGTGTGTGTATATATATATATACACATAATTATATATATATATATGTATGTATGTATGTATGTATGTATGTATGTATGTATGTATGTATATAGAAACGTATGAACAATAAATAATGATATCTTTTATTCTTTAATTGTGTCAGTCATTAGACTGCAGCCATACTGGAGCACTGCGTCGAAGAATTTTTAGTCAAATCATTCGACCCAGTACTTGCGTTTTTCGTTGTTTTTGTTTGTTTTTATTTCAAGCCTGGTACTTATTCTATCGGTCTCGTTTTGCGGAACCGCTAGATTACGAGGACATAAACACATCAGCACATGTTGTCAAGTCGTGGTGGAGGACAAACATACACACACACACACACATACAACGGGCTTCTCTCAGTTTCCGCCTACAAAATCCACTCACAAGGCTTTGCTTGGCCCGAGGCCATAGTAGAAAGCACTGGTCCAAGGTACCACGTAGTGGGACTGAACCCGGGAACATGTGATCGGGAAACAAACTTCTTACCATGCAGTCGCGAAAAATCTCAACAAAAGCCTTAAGAAGGTCGAAACTTCCACCTTGGGGCAACCAAGGAACCCCACAGATTCCAAGCCACCCTCCTCACCGAAAATACCCTGACAAGTGCTTCACAATTCTTCGTAATCCTAAGCCTACAGGCGTCAGCTTAGAGTTGGCCTACTTACTCATGCCATCCTCGCCACATCCACTCAGCTTTCTACAAATCATAGGCGGGGCAACATATCCGTCTGGGCCCTCACTCGCCCCTTTTCAAATCGAAATTTTAAAAATCGATGAGGTTTTGACCCAAGAGGAGAGCATCTGCCTTTAGTCCTTTCAGCATCGTTCAACACCACTGTCGCCATAGCCACCAGACAGAGGAAATCCAGTTGCCTTTCTCGAACCAAAAGAAGGCGGCGAGATCTTCCCGACAGAATTGGCCAATAGCGAGATCCGTCCTATTCGACATATAACTCTACTTGTCGGGAATCAAAAACAGCCATCAACTTCGTGTGTTTTAAATCCGTGTTTCAAGTAACAAGATTTTCACAACAGATTTTGCAGGAGTGGGTAGAAAACTGATAAAATTGTTATTTCTAATCAACTTATTAATTATAATTTCGCATTAATGATTGTATTTATTTATAAACAAATCCTTTTTTTTTTTTTTTTTTTCCTTGTCTTTATCTTTACAATTTGCTGACTTGGAGTCGCTACCATTAACAAATCTGTTTGTCACCACCGTTCCTATTTCGTAATGGGTCTTGATCGAAAAACAAGATTTCCTGCTTTGGAAGTTTTGTCTCACGACTTTTTACGACGGCGACAACAACGTCGACGACGACTACGGCAGCAGCAACAACAACAACAACAACAACAACTTAGAAAGAGAACCAGTTGTGTTCCTTATTTAACTTTAGATTCCGGATATTTCAATTATCATTCTCACTTTGTGTGTGTGTTGCGCATTTGTATGTACGTCTATTTGGTGTATTTATATATGCCTACTATATATATACATGCACGAATATATATATATATATATATATATATATATATATATATATATATATATATATATACATGCACAAACATATATATATATATATATATGCATTGACACACTTGTATGTATGCATTTAATATATTATTAAAGTGTTGGTGTGTGTGTTGATAATGTCGCCATTCTGACATCCGGTAATGTTTTATGTCAGATTCCGATGAGACAACCATCCTCTTCTCGCTCCTCTTCCCCCTCTTCCTCATCCTCATCATCATCCTCCTCCTCATCATCATCATCATCCTCCTCCTCATCATCATCATCACCACCATCCTCATCGTCATCGCCATCGTCTGCTGCCAACACCATGTCAACAATATAGGCATAACCCATTCCACTGTGTCAAGTCGACCAAAAATACATCAAATTATCGCACGAAATGTAACAAAAAAGTGTGATAAGAAAAAAGGAAATAAGTGGGTGTGTACGCAGACGTGTGTGTGTGTGTGTGTATGTTTCTGTGTGTGTGTGTGTGCGTGTGTGTGTTCTTCCTTTCCCCGAGGGACATTATTATGTCTATATGATTAAAAAATGGTGCTAAATATGTATAAAGTTTCTTATCGTCCTCTATTTTTCTTGTTTGTTTAGTAAAGCCACATCTCCATATGTTGTTACTGGTCTTTTTAGCCCCAGGTCAACACATATCGAGCTGGTCTGTGACCAAAAGCGTTCCAACTACGACCAATTTTGTCTCTCTCTTTCTCTCTCTCTCTCTCTCTCTCTCTCTCTTTCTCTCTCTGTTATTTATATATATATATATATATATATATATATATATATATATATATATATATATATATAATCTCTACACATTGTTTTTATCACTCGGTTTCTTTTTTGCTCTCCATTTCTTTTCCTTCTCGATCCTTTCTGTCGAAGAGCGTAGGCTCGAAATGTCAAAGACTTTTCCATCCCTACCGAACGTCAAGCTAACACACCTACTTGTTGGTACCTCACCTGTCTTTGTCTGTTGTTTTCTGTAAATTCAAACTATATATATACTTTGGCGCAGGAGTGGCTGTGTGGTAAGTAGCTTGCTAACCAGCCACATCGTTCCGGGTTCAGTCCTACTTCGTGTCACCTTGGCCAAGTGTCTTCTACTATAGCCTCGGGCCGACCAAAGCCTTATGAGTGGATTTGGTAGATGGAAACTGAAAGAAGTCCGTCGTATATATATATATATATATATATATATATATATCCCATGTGTACGTCCTTTTGGCTTTTGTTGTCTTGTTATTTATTTTTAATTTTAGGCACACACACACACACACACACACTGTCATTGAGTGTCTTCCTCTTGTTGTTTTTCTTTAACTCCGGGCTAACTCCTATTGAATAACTTCATAATCAAAGATATTCCTAGAGCATGACCATGTGTACTTCCTCTTAAGACAGGAGCAATGGGATTTCAGATGAGTGATGGCTGAGCTATGATCCAAGTATACCTATACAGTCAAAGACGTCCCAGCGATGACCATCCCGTTTATTTCCAACCACTGTATATCTACGACTATAATATCCGAACTCTCTTTCCCTTCGAGGTGGATTATGAGATGGGCGTCATTTGGCCTCTATTTCTAGCTGGTCGTGTGACCACGTAGAGATCCCTCGTTGTCTCGTTATATATAGACATGGATAGAGATGTTATACAGTACACGAGTTACTGATATGTCCCTTAAGTTTCAGTAACTATAACACTTCCACTGAAGGTGCAGTGTTTTATTTATTACTCACTGACACACTAACACGACCAACCTACATCATTCAGACGAACGTGCAGCTCTCTCTCCATTTCTATGTCATGCCTAATTTTATGATTTCGTAAACCCATTTAGTTTTTGCTGAAATTTTGTAACATAATCTTTTAGGTGTGACTCTTCATGTCAACAATTTCGTTTCATTCACTTCTTCAGTGTTTCGTTTTCTCGGTCAAACGTTCGTGGTTTATACTCAGTGAAATATATGGCTAACTCTGTGCTTTATATAATGTTTGGTCAATTATTTTGGTGAGGCAAAATTTTCGAGGATCAAAATCTCATAAGACTTCCACTCACCGTCGTTGGAAAAAGGTTGTCCATGCCTCTTCTACGAGCAAGTCAGCTTGGTCCTTCATTTCTTCTATGGTTGTGTGGTTAAGAAGCTCAATTTTGCAACCGCGTAGTTTCAGGTTCAGTTTCACCGCGCGGCACATGGGGCAAGTTCCTTGTATTATAGCTCCGAACTGACCAATGCCTTGTGAGTGAATTTGGTTGGCAGAAACTGCGTGGAAGCTCGTCGTGTATGTGTTGTCCCCCACCCTCCCACCTGACAACCGGGGTTAGCTTGTTTATGTCTCCCATGACTTAGCAGTTTGGCTAAAGAGAACTATATAATAAGTACCAGACTCTAAAGAAAATAAGTACTGAAATCCATGCTTTTCGGCTAAAAATCTTTCAAATCGCGGCCCTAGGATGGCCGCAGTCCAATGACTAAAAGAGTAAAAGGTAAACGACACACACACACATACATATTTACACATAAGCACACACATATCATATATCTGTGTGTGTGTGTGTTGTCTTTATTAGCCATAAGGGCTTGAAAAGATAGACGCAAAGATAAAGAATCGTTAAAATAGAATTTTAGAAAGATATGTGAGATGAGCCGGACAAATAAACGAGGACGTGAAGTGTAAGATGGTAAGCAAAATATAATTGGGTGAGTTGAAAATTTATAAAACACAAGACTCTACATGGAGTATTATAAAAAAAAAAGAAAAACCTACGACACACAATAATTGATACAAGATATATTTTTATAAAAATGAAATCTCCACTCGCGTTGATCAGGGTACCGCACATTTCTGATTACAGTAGAACCTCCGTTTACGAATTTGATTCGTTCCTGATTATCGTTCATCACCCGAGCTGTTCGTAAACCGAAACTGTTTTTCTCATAGAAATTCAAGAGAAGGCATGGCGAATTCGAACAGGGACGTGGACTGACAATCTGATACTCAGAAATTGTGGCTAACCGTTGTTGCCGGGTAACGTTCGTTACTTGAGACGTTTTATATTCTAAAAATTGTTCGTAAACCGAGATTCCATTGTACATACCTCTTCGACGAACTTCCGTCTCTTTCATCTATTAGCTATAGTTGGAAATTCCAGAACCATCCGTGAGTGCAATGAACAAATGAAGGTCCACGTCCTGTGAACGGTAGACAAATAACAATATTGTTTGTTTGTGAAGGCGGCGAGGAGCTGGCAGAACCGTTAGCAAGCCGGGCGAAATGCTTGGCGGTATTTCGTCTGTCTTCACGTTCCGAGTTCAAATTCCGCCGAGGTCGACTTTGCCTTTCATCCTTTCGAGGTCGATAAATTAAGTACCAGTTGCGTACTGGCGTCGATCTAATCGACTGGCTCCCTCCCCAAAATATTTCGGGCCTTGTGCCTAGAGTAGAAAAGAACATATACTGTTTGTCCGATCCGAAACTTATTTTAATTTATTTTATTTCATTCTTTGTGGGGTGCAGTTTGAAAAGTGATCTCATTTCCTTGCCGATCCACTTTTGGAAATCTTCGTGTAGATCTTATAAGTAGCTGATTAGTCGTTTCCTAGTCTCGTGAAAGTCTGTTTCCTCCTCACAGGATATGGGCTCTCCTTCGTTAGAGATTCTTTTATTTCCTCATTAGAGTTTCTCCTCTTCACCAGACGCGAGACTGTCTTGGTGCAGTTTTATTGCTTTTTAAGACATTTCGTTTTCCGTTTTGCAAAACGTTCTACCGAACACCTTCGGCTGCCGTCTGTTCTCCGTTTCCGTAAATAGATGGAGTGACGCTGTTATGAGCAGGTACTTCCTGATCACTTAGTACTCGCTGCTGCTGTGACTGACTCTTCTTGCGTTCGCCAGTTGTTTTTGAGAGATGGTGGCCTCCCCTCACGAAAACGACAGATGACGGTTCCTTTATCTTTTCATCTTTTACATGTTTCAGTCATTGGACTGCAGCCATGTGAGGGCATCGCCTAAAAGAAATTTTTAGTACTCACTTTTTGAAAGCTAGGTGCTTATTCTATCGGGCTCTTTGCCGAACCGCTAAGTTACAAGGATATAAACAACCAGCCCCGGTTGTCAAGCGGTGGAGGAGGACAAGCAAAGACACAAAGACACACACGCACACATATGCGATGGGCTTCTTTCAGTTTCCGTATACCAAATCCATTTACAAGGTTTTGGTCGACCTGGGGCTATAGTAGAAGACACTTGTCCAAGGTGCCACGTAGTGGAACTGAACCTGGAACCATGTATTTGGGAATACTTACAGTGATGAATTGTTTGTGCGGCACATAAGCTCATTCTATCCATCAAATCATTCTACAGGTGCAGTGTGCCATGCGACAGATGCCAAAGGGATCTCAGACCAAACTGAGAATATGAGGCTTGGCCCATCTTGCTAGTCTATACTCAGAAGGTGAAGGCGTGTGGTTTAGTGCTTAGGGTAGTCGACTCACGATCGTGAGTTCGATTCCATGCGGCATGTTGGGTCCTTGAACAAGACACTTTATTTCACATCACTCGAGTCCACTCGCCTGGCAAAAACGAGTACTAAGGGTATTTCAAAGGGCCACCTTTCTAACACTGAATCTCCTTGAGAAGTACGTTAAGGGTTACGCGTGTCTGTGGAGTGCTCAGCCACTTGCACGTTAATTTCACGAGCAGGCTGTTTCGTCGATCGGATCAACTGGAACCCTCGTCGTCGTAACTGACGGAGAGCTAAGCCATACCCAGAATAGTACGGTGACATTTCCAGCAGGCCTTTTAAGGTTTTGATTCAGGAGTTTTCCTCTTTCATAGGTGGACACTCAGTAGCACCCACGATTTTACACACACATACACACACACACAATTTCCTATGGGATCCGCACAGTTTCTGCCCTCCAAATGTCCAGATTTCGCCCCAAATCCCGGACAGCGAATGACTCTGATTGAACACGTTTGCCCAACGTATCGCCGCGCATTGGGTCTGAACACTTAACTGCATGAGTGCGGAGCAAACATCTTGATTACCCATCCACGCTTGTTTATTAAATACAAAAGCAGACGCCTCCACCTTTACAAAAAGAAAAAAAAACCAGGCCATGTTCATTACACACTCGACCTATAAAACACAAGTTTAAACAACAAAACTGTCTTTTCTACTGTTGGGGATATAAGAAAAAAAAAACTAGGGCACATCTTTATTATATTCTTGATCTATAAACGGTGTTTCTTAAGCCCTTTTTTCTACTCCTTTACCACTTCACCGTCTGATTCCTTCTCTCTCTCTCTCTCTCTTTCTCTCTCTCTCTCCCTCTCCCTCTCTCTCTCTCTCTTTCTCTCTCTCTCTCTCCCTCTCTCTCTCTATCTCTCTCTCTCTCTATCTCTCTCACGCACATGCACGCACACATGGCGATCTTAGAGTTTACAATATCACTTTCGCTTTCGTGAGAGAGAAACTAATTTTACTCATAAGGTTGTAAAGTTTGCGGTTTCATTGCTGAAAAAAATTTTTTCTGTTCCATCTTGAGAGAAAAGAAGAAGAAAAAAAACAGAAAAAGAAAAAAAATCCGTAAAACATAACAACTAAAAATGTAATACAACAAAAATAAATCAAAAACAAACAGTTACAAATACAACACAAAATTTGAAAATAATTCACATTGTTTTACTTCACGATGGAATTTCGTAAAATAGACAACAATAAACAAACAAACAAGCTGTTAGACTGAAGTGAAAATAAATAGAAAGAAAAAAATTCAGGCCATGAAAAAAAAAAAAAGGTATTTCACGCAAAACGAAGCTGATGTTCAAAATTCAATGATCACACCTTTGTATTGTATAAATCTCCACAACTGGGCCGTTTAATGTTAATTATGAAACATTCTTATAAATCAACAGAGCGAATAATGATAGAAAAAGTTTTTGGCATTTTTTCAATTTCTCTCTGGAATCCCCCAAATTTTTTTCTTAGAATTATGAAATTTTTTTCCCCTCATTAAGAATGACTGACGTATCCTATCCTGCTTTTGTTGTTGCTGTTGTTCCCCACCCTCCTTTTTTTTTTCTTTTTTGCTTTTTGTTTTCTTCTAGCTCCATCCCAACTTCTTTTGTCATTGCTACGGTATGGGCGCTGTTATGTGAGAGTCGATTATATTTATAATGGCTTCAAATTTATGCACGAGACCAATAATTTCGGGAGAGGCAGGGGAGGGGATAATCCGATTACATCGATCTTAACATCCAACTGGTACTGATTTTATCGATCTTAAATTGATGAAAAGCAAAGTCGACCTCGGTGGACAAAATACCACTAAGCATTTTGTCCGGCATGCTAACGGTTCTTCCAGCTCGCCTCTCAGTCGACAACTGCATGAAACATATACGAGGAAGGCAGATCCCTCATCTGGGACGCAGCATGCTGTGACACACCCTTCCGCTCCAGCCTTATTACATCGGCCGCAAACCCGGGCATCGCCGCCGTCCGCAACGTAGAAGAGAGAAAAATTGATAAATACCGCTCTCAGTTTGTGCCGGTCGCTGTCGAGACCCCGGGTGTTCTGACCCGTTACTGCTGGTTTCCTCCGCAATATCGGGATTACTGCGGCCTGTCTGAGAAATGAGCCCCTCGAAGAAGTATGGCTGCTGCAGTGAGTGTCGCTGCATATTCTCCGCGGCGACACCTTTGCAATTATGTCCTCGAGGCGCGGCTAAACACGCCATTTATTCTGGGGTGTACAACCCGTTACTCCCCCTCCTCATCAGTTTCTTCGGTTTAAATCCCAACCCTTTTTAAAAAAATATTTCTCTTAGTTTCTTTGGTGGGGTAGTCATGGATTTTTGGCAATCCTTCGATATTGATACATGACATCATTCACCTGAACAACCTTCCCTCATGGCATAGATAAAGAGACTACGCCGAAAAAGAGGGCAAAAGACGTCATCTCTTCATGCCAACACTCTGTAGACCAATATCGAAGGAATGCCGGGTTTTTTTTTCTCTCTCGATAATTTAATCTTTTATACTTTTAATGTTTTTTCATTCTTTTCTTCCTTAAAAAATTGTTGCTAATAAAAACAAAGTCTATTAATTGCAAAAAAAATAATAATAAATAAATAAAAATAAATGTATATATTTACACGGTATTCCCGTTGCGCCTGGTTGCATCAGAAATGTACCTCCTCATGGTGACTATTTTTAGTTATTTGAACTGAGTGTTACGATTTAGCGAGATAAAACATTCGTTATGTATACGGTATCCCCGCCACCCCTTTTTCCTTATCATCATATCTAGACCTGAGCACCCAGGATAAAAGTTGGAAAATATCAATTGTTAGTGGAACTCGATGTCTAGGAAAGCACACATTGTCAGTAAATCTTATATTCTCGGCCATACAGGGCGCACGCATGTTTGTATTCGTAGGTCGATCAATCTATTTACCTGTCTGTCTGTATATTTTTGTAGATGTAGGTATGTACATACATGTACGTATACATGCATATACTCACATATTATTTGTATTATTATATATATATCTATCTGTCTGTCTGTCTGTTTGTCTGTCTATCTATTCACCTATCTATCTGTCTGTTTGTCTGTCTATCTATTCACCTATCTATCTGTCTATCTATCTATCTATCTATCTATCTATCTATCTATCTTTCTATCTATCTATCTGTCTCTACTTTTACACCCCCTGTATATATATATATATATATATATATATATAAACTTAGATATATTTCGACCAAAGATTGGTCCAGGCCATGTCTGACTTAATAGCACCACCTGATAGGATTATCTAAATCCTTTTTAAGTCAAGTTTTGTGGTATTATGGTCCATTCGAGTATCCATGTACAGGTGGCTTATCTGGTATTCCTTGAAGAAATTTGTTCAGACTCTGTTGTTTAAAGGTGATGGGATCCTTTTCCTCTTTGATCAGTTTTGGGACAATGTTAAACAGGGCAGGGTCTGTTGAGGAAAAGAAATTATGCCGCAATGTACCTATATGTTGTGATCTTGAATTGGACAGGGGACGCATGGCCCGTGGTCCCAGCCTTGGATGAACCTTGAAAGTAATGTTCAGGTCGGTTGGGCAATGCTGGCGGTATATTCCCCACATCGTGCAAATGATGTACCGCTCGCGGCGCCGCCGGAGAGAGTAGAGTTTCAAGGCTATATATATCTTTAAAAAATGGAACAAGAACGCAACAGACGACAATAAAACGTCCGGACAGATAAGTGATACAAAAACGAACAGGAAAAACAACACAAAGGACAGGAAAAAACAAGGATGGGTCATTCGCAGCCTTCTCTCCTCACTCAAGTTTTCAGATTATCTTTACAGAGAGAGAGAGTCAATAGATGAGATTTTAATGGGTCTGTTAGCCCGTTAATTTCATGTAAGATTCGGCCATCAGTTTAGTGACGGTATTGCCTGATGGTGAGTTCACAATGTTTGTAACTTGTTGATAATAACACGATGGAGCGTCCACAGTCCGTGACGACGTCGGTGGTCGTAGCTTGTTGATCACTGTGAGTGTGTGTGTGTGTATTACATATGCATACACGTGTGTGTCTTTTTGATTGTGTGAACTGATATTCGTTCCCGTCCGAGTTACGTATTAACAAAGAATGGCCGTCCTCTCTCCGACACAACTTGCCAACGAGGAAAGAACAATGATGAGAGAAGCAGGTAAGTCGATGTTAGACGTTGTTGGACCAAACTGACTGATGTAAGACAATGTAGCTAGTGTGTCTGTTTGTAAGAGAAGGTGGGGGGGGGGCTGCAGTTTGGATCTGGAGTTAGAGGGGAAAGGAGTTTGGACCCCAAAGTCTAGCTCGACGTTCTTTGGGGGATAGATTGCAGATATTTGTTTTATTATTGCAGCGATCTTTTTCTGGAACAAGACTTCATAGAAAAGCATCTATGTCGATGGATAACGCATGTTTATCATACATCTTACACACGTGTGTGTGTGTCTGTGTGTGTGAGTGTGTGTGTGCGTGCTATTATAATTACAGAAGACAAACAAATGTAACACACCACAGAAATTATTATTGTTGTTGTTGCTGTTGTTGTTGTTACAAAGGGTCTCTGGAGAACACCTAAACTACAACAGCAACAACAACAACATCTGATAATAACAACACTAGCAACAAATAAACGATATCTCAACGTTAATAACAAGAGTTTCGGCGAAATATCTGGGAAGATCTGAGACGGTTTGTAAGTGCAGGTGCTTCAGCACAACTGTATCTGTTACATGGAAGGAAACCATGGGGGAGTCGGTAAACAGGAGATAAATATCTAAAATTAGGAACCCCTTAAAATAGAACATCTGGGGCCATTAAGACATAAAATGGTAAAAATATAAAATGGAAAAATAAAATAATAATAATAAAAAGAATCCTTCAAATGGTTGTTGCTTAGTCCCAGATCAATCCCTAAATTAAATAGACTTGTATGATCAAAGACATTCCAGTAAGGACCAGCCTGTCTTTTCAGGGTTATGAACCGAAGTGCCCTTTGATTTGAGTTTTTTTTTTTTTCAAGACGGTTGGATGTGATTTTTATTATTTTATCTTTTTTGAGAGAGATTTGGTTGCTATGTCTAGCATGTTGGTCGATCATACAGAGCGCTGGTCTTTAGCTATTTCTTTTTTTACCTATGGACCCCTTCGATTCTTATTTTGCTCGGACGGACCCCCATAGCCATTCGAGGATTTAAAAATCTCTTTTACTTTTTTACTTGTTTCAGTCATTTGACTGCGGCCATGCTGGAGCACCGCCTTTGGTCGAGCAAATCGACCCCAAGACTTATTCTTTGCAAGCCTAGTACTTATTCTATCGGTTTCTTTTGCCGAACCGCTAAGTTACGGGGACCTAAACACACCACCATCGGTTGTCAAGCGATGTTGGCGGGGACAGACACACAAACATATACATACACATGCACACACACACACACACACACACACACACACACACACACACACACACACACATATATATATATATACACACATATATACGACGGGCTTCTTTCAGTTTCCGTCTACCAAATCCACTCACAAGGCTTTGGTCGGCCCGAGGCTATAGTAGAAGACACTCGCTCAAGTTGCCATGCAGTGGGAATGAACCCGGAACCATGTGGTTGGTAGCAAGCTACTTGCCACTCCTGCGTTTAAATTTATTTCAAATTCCTCTTCTTAATGTTGCCATCTTTTCAACCTCCGGAATATTTGTAACCCGATCTCATTTCTCATTAATTAATAAAAATTAAAATCAGTTGCTCATTCTATAAGTATTACCACTGCCTTAGGAGTTTCTCGTAATTTTTATTTTGCAATCCTTTATAGACTCTGGAAGAATTAGTTCTATATTCCTGTTAATATGTTTAATTCGAATTACAACTTCCAGAAGTCCTTAGCTTGACAGCGCTACTGAAGGGTACTACCGGTGCTTCGGTGGAAATGATTGGGTACAACCAGTCTGGTATTGAAAACATGAGTCTTGAACTATCTCCATAGACAGCAGTAAATCAAAGCTAATGCGTAATTTTATAACTTCTTGCGACCCACTAGGATTCCGATCGTGACCCATCATTTGGTCGCGGCTCATAGTTTGGGAACCACTGCACTACAGCATTAGAGCATTTTAACTCTTATTTCTAGCAATGTAGGTGTTTCTAACACTCTAATCATATTCAGGGACAATAACAGTTTTCTTTTTTGGTAAAACATTGCACACCGCTGTCTATATTAATTTTATTTATTTATATATTTGTAGAACAATAGGAATTTATTGCACGTTATTCGGAAATAAATGGTCATTTGTCACATTTAGACTTTTTAAATAACACTGGAATGACGAATGGGTGGTGGTGATGGCGGTGATGTCGCTGTTGGTGGTACGATGCTGGGTTTTGTGATGGTGGCGGTGATGGCGGTGCTGTCGCCGCCGCCTTTCAAGTTCGGAAATAAATCCTTTTGTCATATTTATCATCGGCGCCATCATCGTCAACAGCAGCAGCAGCAGCAGAAGCCTGTTTGCCGTTCTGGGCGAGTGTTTTCGGAAATCGTCAAGAATACTGCCTTGTTTTACTCCAGATCGTTCCATTTTATTGCCACCCCACCCCACCCCCCACATCACAACCACCAACAAAAAAGAGTGTATTTGTGGGGTAAGGACGCACACATACGCAGAGACACACACATGCATAGACATGCACCCACACATATGCAAACATACACATATATACATAGACGTGCACACACATACGCAGGCACACACAGTACATAGACATGCACATACAGACATACGCAGACACACACACACACACACATGCAGGCACAAACATACGCAGACATACACACACGTACATAGACAAGCACACACATATACGCAGACACGCACACACAGACATACATACACACATATACACACGCACACACACTGATCCTCATGTAGACGCGCGCACATACATTAATGCTCATAGAAACACACACACACACACACACACACACACACATACAGACACTGCACACAGACAACTCCCGCCCACTACACATACACAGACGTACTCCCAAACACACCTACCCCACACATAAATTCACACATACACACACACATACACACTCACCCACACACACGTATATCCATCTCCACACACACACACACCACTTCATTGTATCGCAAATTTATACAGCATTGTTTGTTTTTTGTTTTTAAAGAGAATAGTTTGGTGACGTCACGTCTGCGTCGCCCCCTGTATTTCTAAAAAAAACGGGGCGTCTTTTTGTGGGGAGGAGGGGTTCCCTTCCCTCCCGTCAACCCATGAAGCTGAATGAAAAACTCAACAAAGGAGGGAGCCTTGTAATTCATGTGGAACCTCGATTTGCTAGATTTAGCAGCCGTCGAAACCCTCCGTCGCAGTCTTAAAGGAAGAGGACGCGTTGGTTTATGTACTCTTAGATAGACTTAGAAGGCGGGATCGTAGCAACTTCACTGCCTTGGATTTGACAGAAAGAATCGCTAGAGCACCGCACACAAGAGGCCTTGTGGTATTTACGGTCTTTCACGTTCATGAGATCAAATCTCGTTGAAGGCTTTATTGTCTTCTTTCATAATTCCATTCACGTCTAAGATGCTTCTCTAGAAAGGATATTATATCGCCATCAGTCCTTCACTGATATTGTATCGATCCGAGAAAGATGGAACAAAGGTGAAGTTGACCCCAGCGGGATTTGAACTCAGCTCTTGAAGAGCCTGAAGAAAAAAGCTGCATGACATTTTTTCTGGCGTTTTAGCGACATTTCTTCCTCGCGTTTATGAAATTATGAGTTTTATTATCATCTTTGAGCTAAATTAATTAACAGTTAAGGTGTCATCGTAGGTTAAACCCTTGAGCTTCTGTTGTATGCCAAAATATGAAGATGTGGTCACTAGTGTAGCTAGAGTGTGTACCGCCCGGGGTGGTCCTTCCGTTTGCCGCGCCCGGACCCCACAAAAAGCACATATTTCCTGCAACAATACTCTACAACAGGATGAAAAAGTGTCACCCTTTTAAAAGTGCCGCCCTTTTAAAAGTGCCGCTCAAAGCGGACCCCTCCTCAGTCTAGTGGGTGTGGTTACCAAGTGTCACGTTGGTCATAGAACGAACGACGTGAGCTATTGGTGGTTGAGCCCGGTTCCGGCTGCGTATAATGAATGCACAACACTCGTGAACAATTAACAGAATTTTATTTCCCCACACAGATATAACATTTTCCATGCTGGCCTCGAATTAAAACTGCAAAACGACAAAGTTTGTACACAGGAAGGACAAATCTGTAGCTATTACAAATGGTTAGTTAAGTAGGCTCTGTAAATAAGCTGCTACGACAGGAGAAAATACCACGCTGGGTTCATGACTGCCAAAATGTGGCTGCTGTCTATATAGCAGATTATGCAAGGAATCATTAGAACGACTGTTAAATGCAGCAAACGAGAATGTGGTTTGCTTCACAGCAAAGTTTAAATCTGAAGACCGGAATTGTAATTTAATGAATTTGTAGTGGAATCTTTCTTGTGAGTTTCCGTTCGAGACCAGAACTAAAAGACAAAGATCACAGCAGCCAGTGGGGAACGAGGGCGGCTTGTCTTACGATGTCAAGGGTTTAGGCTACCCCTGGTTGACAGGTTCTAGTACCTGGGCCTTCGTTGTTGATAAGACAATGGACTGCAGCTTGGAAATCGGCAAAAGACTTGGTGCAGGAAGACCATTCCTGAGGTCACTAAGTACAATACAGACAGACTGTGCCCTCAGTAAAAGCTCTAAGTGAAACCTCTTAAAAGAACCCCTGGTCTGGCCAGTAGTGTTGTATGGGTGTGAAGAATGGAAAGTAAGGGTGGATGACACCAGATGACAGAAGGCGTCTGAGATGACGTGCTTCATGTGAGGTGCTGCAGGTCAGTAGGGCGGCTCCGCTGACGAAACGATTCTGTCGGGGAGGAGACAGAAGGTGAACGAAAGTTGGTGACGATGATCGAACAGCGGTAAGGCACCGCCTCGAAGGTTTTGATCAAACAAATTGACACCAGTATTTATGCTTTTTAAGTTCTGGTACTTATTCTACTGCTAAGTTACAGAGCCATAAATGAACCAACACCGGTTATCAAGTAGTCTGAAGACAATCACGCACATATGGGATTTCATACAGTTTCCATCAACTAAATCCACTCACAAAGCATTGATCGGTCCGGGACTATCGTAGAAAATGCTTGCTCGAGGTGGGACTGAACTCGAAACATCGTGGTTGCGAAGTGCGAGCTTCTTAACCACACAGCTATGACGGGCTTCTTTTCAGTTTCTGTCTACTAAATCCACTCACAAGGCCTTGCTCGGCCTGGGGCTATAACGGTACACACACACAAACACATATATACGATGCAGAGACTGTAGTGTGTATGTTAAAGGAGACTTGGCTATTATTTCTAGCAGGCTGAGTGAGCACGTTAGGGAAGGAGGTTCGGCCACCACGGTAGAGCATGAGCAGCCAGCCAGCCAGCCAGCCAGCGAGTCAGCCAGCCAGCCAGCCAACCAACCAACCAGCCAGCCGACCGGCAACGGATAAAACGAGGTGAAGAAACAAAACGAGATGGTTCGTTGCTTCTTTCGTCAGTTTTAATGTATTAAAACAGATGTCTGAGAAAATGGGTACAGCTGAAAGGAGGGAGGAGGAGGACGACGACGAGGAGGGGGAGGAGGAGGAGATAAAGAGTTCAATCTTCTCACCGGGCAATTTGGGTCTCTCTTTTCTCTCTCTCTCTCTCTCTCTCTCTCTCTCTCTCTCTCTCTCTCTCTCTCTCGCTATAGCGGTGCTCCAGCATGGCCACAGTCTTACGACTGAAACAATTAAAATATTAACTTCTGTTAATATTGCCTCTGTGTGTGTGTGTGTGTGTGTGTGTGTGTGTGTGTGTGTAAGATTGACTGAGAGAAGTATATAAATGCATATAAAATCTATTCCTACCTTTATGCTTTATTCTCTCTCTCTCTCTTTCTCGATATATATATATATATATATATATATATCCCTTTATATATCTATCTTTATATCTCTTTCTCTATCTCCCTCTCTTTTAATGTTCCTTTGTCTCCCATTTTCCATCACTGCAATCCTTTTTTTTCCCCTTTGATGTCTGTGTTATATGCCTTTGACAATAATGCTGACCTTTTTTTGTCCCTTATCTAACAGCTGCCACCATGGCAACTGTACCCCCATCTACGATCCTAATTCTTGAAACGTGACTGCCATTTTTATTTTTTACAGTGTATTCAATTGTGTGTGTGTGTGTGTGTGTGTGTGTGTGTGTGTGTGTTATGTGATTGAAATGTTTTGCATGTGTGAGCTTTTAATCTACCACAAAATTCACACTTGGATTACCTCAAAGGGTCGATCTCTCTCACTCTCTACCTCTCACTCTCTACCTCTCATTCTCTACCTCTCTCATTTCCATCGTGTCTCCCCCTCCCCACGTCTCTCTCCTAACCACGATCCACTCTTCTGTTGCCGAGTACGCAACACTTGGAGACGGCTGGCCAGCAGGGCTTGTTTGGCCATAACGCTCCTGCTGGGGAGCGAACAGAAACCCTTGTAAGGCGCACCTTTGAAACCTATGGAAGTGATCCAGACCCGTGCAGAGATGGGAGGGGGGAGGACAACTTGACCAGTTGATAGCAAATGGAACCCTCTTCCACCGGACACAGGCGAAAGGAGAACCCTTTGGAAATTTATATATATATATATATATATATATATATATATATATATATATATATATATATATATATATATATATATATATATATATATATATATACACATATATGCAAGTGTGTGTGTGTGTGTGTGTTTTCGCTCTGAGGTAGATAGCTTGTGGAGGAGGTTCCGTATATTTTCAGTCGATCAATCAATCGATTGATTGCTAAAGCTAAATCATGAACGCACCTAAATTAGCAAATTATTTTCATGCATGGTTTACGATCGTTTCATCATTATTCAATGTAAACAATCTTGCGTCATGTTGTAAATATAGCGACACCTATTGATTAATTTTCCATATGCTATGTAGGATTTCTTTTTATAGTACATGTTGGAAATGATTTCTCACGATTTCTACAAAAAATTGTGTGTGTGTGTGTGTGAATTTATTTCATTTTTGAAACGTCTATAGATGTTGTTGCTGACCATATTGACCGTAAAACGTATCGACATGTAAAAGTCCACAACATGTAGATGTGGTTTCTGACCATGTAGACGGAAACATATAGATCACATGTAGATATATTTATTGACCTGGACAGAACATGAACCACATACCTTGACCGCTCAGCCACCTGCGCTCTCTGGTGATGAGGGATCGAATTAAAAACGGGCGTATTTTACTGTCTGATCCCTTTTACACACACACTCACACATACACATATAAAAGGGACTTTTTATCTAGTTGCTTGAGCCGCAAGAAATAGTAACCAAGAGCCCTTAAATTCACACGCTACTGTCTTTAAAAATGGAAGGACACGTTGAATTATGTAATGGTGAATCATTGTGTCTAGGAATAAAACGGGATGGTCATAGGTGGAACGTATTTAATCGTAAGGTGTGATCAGGACTTGCAATGTCGGGTCAGACATACCTTCTTTTAGCGTTGAATCGATAAGAATTTCCAGGCATTTCCACGGTGTAGGTGTGTGTGTGTGTGATAAATGTGTGTGGGAGTGTGTGTATGAAGGTGTGTGGGTGCGTGAGAGAGAGGAAGGGATAAAGAAAAAAGTGTGTATGTGTGGGGGAGAGAGAGGGGGAGAAAGTATGTAAATGTGTGTGGGAGTGTGTATGAACGTGTGTGAGAGAGAGAGGGGGAGAGAAAGATATAGAGAGTGTGTACGTGTATGAGAGAGAAAGTATATGTAGAGAGAGTATGTAAATGTGTGTGTGAGAGAGGGAGAGATAGACAGAGAGGGAGAGATAGCAAGTAATATGTAAATGTGTGTATAAATGTGAGAGTTTATGTAAATGTGTGTGTGTATGTGCGTATGTGTGAGAGTATGAAGACGTGCGTGTGTGAATGGTGTGCGTGTGTGTGTGTGTGTGTGCGAGGACGTGTGTAAATGTGACTCCTTCTCCCATCACTCCCCTGTACATGATGTCATCAGGTAGAGAGGAGGGGTAGGAGAAGGAGTTAAATGCTTTGTTATTGTTTCTTAATACTCTGTTACAACAACAACAACAACAACAACAATGGCCTGTCACTTGTCTCACCTGTCACTGCATGCATGGACAAGCGGCAATTCTCTCGACTTTCTTTATTGGTCTTTTCTGTTGTTGAAGACTTCTTAAGTCACAATACACATACGCACGCACGCACACGCATACACACACACACGCACACACACACACACACACACACAACTGGCATTCCTTCGGAGATGGTATCACGAAAGTGAAAATGAAAATGGTTCTGTTTTGTCTATTTGTTCGGCAATTCCCGTCAAGTTCTTTTTGTTTCTTTAGTTTTTTCAAGGTTGAAGAGTGAAACAGACGGTCGCTCGTGCGAACTCACACTCCAGTACACGTACACACACACACACACACACACACACACACACACACACACACAGTAGCGTGTGTGTGTGTATTAGGACGGTTTACTTTGACAATTGCCTCGCCTCCGAAACTCATCGCCAATCCTTGACAGTAAGCTAACTGAAAGAATTTTAAAAATCTCCACCAGGTTTAGACACGTCCGCCACGAGGCAAGTTGTAAATGATTCACATATGTCAAAGGTCAGGGTAACATACACAGACGTGAATATAAATCTGGGGGGGGGGTTATGTTTTATTTGTTTCATTCCCTGGGCTGTGGCCATGCTGGGGTACCACCTTGAAGGGTTTCAGTTAAACAAATTGCCCCCAATATTTATGCTTTTCCCTTGAAGTTTGCTACTTATTCTGTCGATATCTTACCAAACCGCTAAGTTATGGGGAATAAACAAAGACACACGTGTGTGTGTGTGTGTGTGTGTGTGTAAGGCGTGGGGCTGAGTGGTTAGGGGTATTCGTCTCACGATCGTAAGGCCATGAGTTCGATTTCCAGCGGCGCGTTGTGTCCTTGAGCAAGACGCTTTACTTCACATTGCTCCAGTCCACTCAGCTGGCAAAAATGAGGTGTACCTGTAATTAGAAAGGGGCCAGCCTTGTCACATTTTGTGTCACGTTAAATCTTCCTGAGAACTACGTTAAGTGATGGACATCCTTTTGTGAAATTCTTTGTGTCTCAAGCTCTTGGAAGATGAACGATGTCACAGGGTTCCGTGTTCAGTCCCTGGCCCAGTGTCTTCTGATATAGCCTCGGGCCGAACAAAGCCTTGTGAATGAATTTGACAGATGGAAACTGAAAGAAGCTTGTCGCATATATATAGATGCGAGTGTGTGTGTGTGTGTGTGTGTGTGTGTGTGTGTGTGTGTTTGTTTGTGTCCCATCACTGCTTGACAGCTGGTCCCTGTAACTTAGTGGTTCGGCAAAGAGGTCCGACAGAATATGTATCAGTCTTCAGCAAAAAAAAGTACTGGAGTCGATTTGTCTGACTAACAACCCTTCAAGGCGATGCACCAGCAACGGCTGTACTCCAATGACTGAAACAAGCACAGGATAAATAGTAAAGATAAATCTGATAATCTATCGATAATCCAAAGTCATTATAAAGAACCACTTGAACTGGTTCGGTGTTTCATTTAGATTAAAATTGTTAATTGAAGACTTTGATATTGATACAGTTGATAAGCTATCGATTTTTAGATATTGATCTGTGATAACAGAAAGAGTCTTCATTATTTAACAAAGGGAAGGCGGTGAGCTGGCAGAAACGTTAGCACGCCGGGCGAAATGCTTAGCGGTATTTCGTCTGCCGCTACGTTCTGAGTTCAAATTCCGCCGAGGTCGACTTTGCCTTTCATCCTTTCGGGGGTCGATAAATTAAGTACCAGTTACGCACTGGGTTGATGTAATCGACTTAATCCGTTCATCTGTCCTTGTTTGTCCCCTCTATGTTTAGCCCCTTGTGGGCAATAAGGAAATAAGAATCGTTAGCACGCCGGGCATATTTGGTGTATATGACGTATATACATATATGAATCCGTTTATTGTAATCACAGACAATATTATCAAATAGTTATTGTTACCAAATTAGGATGTCTCAAACTATTTATTTGAAGTTGATTAAAAGCCATCTGTTTATTACCAATCAAATCCCCAAATAATGTTATATTCTGTTATATGCTGGTTATTGTTATCAAAATCCTTCGCTCCACCTCTGGTGATCACAGTAGCCGTTTTTTTCCCCCTCTGTTCATCTCTACCCTTCTCTTTCTCTCTGTCCTCCCTCTCACCTTTGTCTATCTGCTTCAAAGAGACTGTATCACCCCTCCTCCTCCTCCTCCCGCCATCCTTTTCGTTGGTGGTGGTGGTGGTGGTGGTGATGTTTGTGTGTCTGTGCGAGCATATAATAGTGTGTGTGTATGTGTGTGTGTGTGTGTGTTTTGGTCCCGTGTACACGAACGATGTCTACGGATGAATATACGCGTGAAATCTCTAAATCTGTTCACACTTCAGTCCTTTGCATACGCCCCCCCTCATACCCGTTGTTCACCCCCACACACACACACACTAACCACAATTACCCTATTTCCCTTCTACCCCTTTCTTCATCCGGACAACCCTGCCCCCCCCGCTTATCCCCCTCCACCCTCAGCGTATCTCCTCCTTCCTTACCGTGTGCCAAACATTCTCCACTCCCCAGCCCCCTAACCAACACTCGCACATCCTCTTCAAGCCCACCCCCTCCTCATCCCTTGCATCCCTTTTTGCTCACTTAACCCCCTTTTCCTAACCCCCAACTGGAACCAACTAGAAATCTACTGCGGGGGGGGGGGGTCGTTCGACCTGCTAGAAATCACAGCCAAAATTCCTCCAATTTACCTGGTTGTCTAAATGAAGTAAAACAGTCACATCAGCTAGTATGATCCCTTTTTTTTTCTTGACCCCTTTTATTAACCCCTAGGTTGGTCAACCATTTTTCCATGACATGTAAGCGACTGGGATCACATTTCCCTGTATGGGTCGCTCATCTGTTCGTCGTAGGGCTCAAAGCAAGCTGTTTTGAAGGAAGGGGACAAACTGGGGACCACACCAACCCCAATGCTTGACTGGTACGTTATTTTATCGACGCCCCACCCCCTTAAGGAGCGAAAGGCAAAAGTGACTTTGGCAGGATTTGAACTCAAAACTTAGAGAGCCACTGAGCATTTTTGTCCAACACGCTAATGATTCTGCCCAGCCCAGCTCACAGCCTGGTATGGTCAGGAAGGATGGTCATGGCTGGAATGTCTTTGATCATAATACATATCTGCCCCCCCCCCGGGGGGGCTAAACAACAGACAGCCTAACCCTTTTCCCTTCTCTTTGCTTCACTCTGCCTCCCCCCTCCCGTCACCCCTAACATTCCTAACAAACCCCCCACACACACACACACTCCGACAAGACACCTGGGTAGAAGAATACAAGAACCAGTCTTATTCCTTGGCTGTTGTGTACGTCCCCCCCCCTCAACCGTGGCCACCACCACCACCACCACCACCACCCTCTCACTTAACATGGCTTCAATGTTGGTGAAGGTAGAGTTAATGGTATCACAGAACTTTACCTACTTCCTCCTCTCCCTCTTCCTCCTCCTCTACTACTACTATACTACGACTACAGTTACTACTAGTACTAATACTACTACTACTACTACTACTACTATTACTACTGCTGCTACTACTACTACTACTACCATTACTGCTGCTGATGATGCTACTACTATTACTACTGATGATGATGATGATGATGTTGCTGCTTTCATTCTTTTTCCCTTTCACTAATTGTTGTTTAGTCTCTGGACAGGCTTCTTGTCAAAAAGCATTCCAACGATGACCATCCTGTCTTCAATTTTCGCTGGCATCGTCTATCCGAGACTCCGTTATTCGATGTTTCTTTCCTTAAAATTCTTTTTAATTCAGTGGAACACAGTTTGAGTTGAATGCTTTGGTTGCTATTTATAGTAGATCAACCAACCGAAAAGTAGAGCACCCTCCTCCACAACCCCCACCTCCCTACAGCTTTCTCTTTTACCGCAACTGCGGCAGTGTTTAGGCATTGCTTTCAAGAATATTGCAGACTATATTGACCCCTACCCCTCCGCTTTCTTCCCCAACAATTTCCTGCTTATTTTTTTCAACCCCTGAAAGGACAAAAGACAACATGGAACTTTGGTGGGATTTGAACACAGAATGTAAAGATACATGTCTAACTACCACAAGGTGGATTTTTGGATTCTTTCTAATCCCTAATTTCTAACCCAAAGAAACAGGTTTAGGATTAGGGTTAGGATTAGAGTAGGGTTACGGTTTTGATTAGGGTTAGGATTGGGTTTAGGATTTGGGTTAAGTGTAGGATTAGGATTAGGGTTTAGGCTAGGGTTAAGGTTAAGACTAAGGTTAGGATTAGGGTTAGGATTAGGATTATGTAAATGTTGTGATGTACGCTACCATTTAATTGGCCCTGTATTAAACCGGCAGCCAAATGACAGGGTCGTTGGAGCATCAGATAGAATGCCCTGTGCTGTTTGTTTCAGTTTTCTGTAAAATTCAAACCTCCCCTTTCGTCTTTGCAGGGTTGATAAATAAAGTACCTATCTAGGGGTACACTTAATTCACCTCTTGATTTATCACCACCAACCACATTTGATATCACTAGCAGAGTTTATTCTGTTGCAATCCGGCCAGGTTTTCTTCTTTTTGCTTAGTCAAGAGGAAGGGTGGGGCCGTGCGCACAACTGCTATTCAGGGTCTCCGAGAAAGCTAGGCAGGAGGGAGAAAAGGATTCTCAGGCCAGAGACTTCATTCAAATGCTCACAACAGAGTGAACTCCAGTAAAATGTTAACCCTTTAGCATTTAAACAGGCCATATTGGGACCAAATACTCAACCTGTTTTATGTTGAAACTGGCCAGGTCCAGCCTCTTGCACCCTCCTACATTGTCATTCTAAATATAAAGGAAAGCGTCATTGAAATTTTTAAATTATTTGATAATGAATGATTGATTTAAAAGAACATGAATAAATAAGCATTAGATTTGACAAAGTAATCTGAAACAGTTCTATATTTAAGAGATGAGGAATTATGTACATTATGTACATTATTTACATTTGACGGATATTTGTCCTCATCTTGTTTGTTGTTAACACAACGTTTCAGCTGATACACCCTCCAGCTTTCAACGGGTGTCTTGGGGAAATTTCGAACCCTAAATGGTTCTGGCCAGCTCACTCTCCTAGATTGCTTCATTAATTACCAGCCCCATGGAGAATGGAAAGCAATGTCAACCTTGGTGAGATTTGAACTCCAAACGCAAGACGCTAGAATAAGTATGGAATAACTATGGCAAGACATTTCTTGCCAGTGCTCTTATGCTTCTGCCAGTTCGGTACTTATGCGTGGTGGTGGTGGTGGTGGTGGTGGTGGCAGTGTGGGCGCTGGAGTCAAGGTTAATCCAGATGAGAACCATTTTAAATGCAAGATATATGATCTAAAATGTATTTAACTTTCGGGACCCCCAGGAGGAAGCAGAGATAGGGGGGTGGGGGTGGGCGCAATATAAACCTCAAGCTGTTTACTGCATCTTTAATATTTCATTTCTTTGTGAGCAATGATGATGGTGGTAGTGGTGGTGGTGGTGGTGGTGGTGGTGATAAAGCTAGTGTTGCTGTTGTTGTTGTTGTTGGTGGTGGTGGTGGTGTTAGTGGTGATGACGACAATGATGATCGTGGTGATGCTGTTTATTAATCCGCCTATTTAAACACTCCTGAGGCTCTGGTTTCATTTTCATCTTGAAGTAGAAAAAGGTGAAAAAGAAAAAAAAAGAAAGAAAAAATATAAGACAAATGGGGAAAGAAAAAAAGTTGAAGTTAATTTCTTTTGGGATCAATTTAGCTTACCAAAAATAAACAAATAAATAAACGAATAAGTAAAAAAGAAATAAAAAGGAAAGGGTTTATGAATGAAAATTGGAGTTTCCCTGTCTGTCTGTCTGTCTTGTTTTCTTTCTCTCTCCCTCTCTTTCTCTCACTATTTTTCTTTCACACTCTTCCTCTTTCTCTCTCTGTCTCTCTCTTTTTCTCATTCTGTCTTTCCTTTTCTTTATCACTCTCTCTCTCTCCTCTCTTTATCTCTGTCTCTCTTTCTTACTCTCTTTTTTCTTTGTCTCACTCTTATCTCTCTCTCTTTCTTTGTCTTTCTCTTTCCCTCTCTCTCTCTCTCTCTTTCTTTGTCTTTCTCTTTCCCTCTCTCTCTCTCTCTCTCCCTCTTTCTACCTCCTCCTTCTCCCCTTTCTCTTCCACCTCTCTCCCCCTCCTTTAAGGACCACTTCCTTAACAGTATTGTAGATCTCACCCCAAAATGGGTGGGGTTCTAGGGAACAGGAGGGAACAACATAGTGACAACAAGGGGGTGTTAAAGGATCTAATTTCTATGATTGTTGTCTTTCTAGTGAAAACGGCAAGGAGGGGAGGAGAAAAGGGCACAGAAACATAAGGGGGCCCTGACAGAGAGATTAGGGGTTAGCTCAACGTAAACCAGAGTGAATCTGAAACCCCTTTTCAATTTATGATAGCAATCATTTCATTTCCCAAAACATGACTTTTCTATGCACACACACACACACACACACACACACACACACACACACACACACACATACACGCACATCATCATCATCATCATCCTCATAATCATCATTGTCAACCATCCATGTTCCATGTTGACACGACATGGAGGGCTTTTTATCTTTCACTTGTTTCAGTCATTAGACTGTGGCTAAGCTGGGGCACCACCTTGAAGTATGAATTGACCTCCCACAGGACTTATGAATTGACCCCCACCCAGGACTTATTTTGGGGTTTTTGCTTTTAAGCTTGGTACTTATTCTATCAGTCTGTCTTGCTGCCAAGTTGCAGGGACATAAACAAAGCAACACTGGTTGTCAAGCGGTGGTGCGGGACAAACACAGTCATAAACACACACACACACACACACACATGTACATATATACAACAAACGTAAAGGCCCGTGGCTTATTGGTAAGCCATCGGCTCATGATCATAAGGTTAATTATTTCAATTCCTGGTGGTGTGTTGTGTCCTTGAGCAAGACACTTCATTTCACGCTGCTCCAGTCCATTCAGCTGATAAAAAAATTAGTAGTACCTGTAATTCAATGGGGCCAACCTTTTCACACTCTGTGTCGCACTGAATCTTGCTGGGAATTACATTAAGGCTACATGTGTCTGTGGAGTGCTCAGCCACATGCTCGTTAATTTCACGAGCAGGCTGTTCTGTTGATCAGATCAACTGGAACCCTCATCTTCGTAACCAACCGAGTACCAGTACATGACAGGCAAATTTCAGTTTCTGTCTACCAAATCCACTCGTGAGGCTTTTGTTGGCCCAAGGCTATAGTAGAAGACTCTTGCCTTAGGTGTCATGCAGTGAGACTGAACCTGGAACCATGTGGTTGGGAAGCAAGCTTCTTAGCACACAGCCATGCCTGTGCTTATGTCTACTTTGATAAGCTTTCTGCAGTTGGGTAACCTTCCTAAAGTACACTCACTGTAAAGTGGATGGTGTCTGGAAGGGCATCCAGCTTTAAAAACCTTGCCAAAACTGACCTTACCTGTGCTGGTGCCACAGAAAAAGCACTCAGTCCACTCTGCAAGGTGGTTGGTGTTAGGGAATGCATCCGGCTGTTAAAAAAAAATTCATGCCAAAACAGATACTGAATCCTGGTGCAGGCTCCTGCCTTCCCAGCTCTTGTCAAAATGTACAACCCATGCCAGCATGGAAAGCAGATGTTAAATGATGATGGTGGTGGTGGTGGCGGCAGCGGCAGCGGTGGTGGTGGTGGTGGTGGTATATACTTGTGTATTGAGTTCTATTTTTCCTGTTTGCATCACCAAACCTGTACACACGCACACACAAACACACCTCTCTCTCTCTCTCTCTCTCTCTCTCTCTCTCTCTCTCTCTCTCTCTCTCTCTCACACACACACCTGCACCTAGATATATGACCCTATAGAATTATCATTTTGATATGTTCCACATTGCTTCTGGTGTGGTTGAGATGAAATTCTTTATCAATCTTAGAAATTCCAAAATTCCAAACACAACACATGTTCCAAGATATTAATTCCTCAGAAGCATTACACATTGCCATCGTAAATGCAGGTGTAAATGTGTAGTGAAAAGGTTTGGTTCGTATCTACGTGGTTGCTGGTTCAATCCCACCGTGTAGTACACGAGGAAAATATCTTTTATGTTAGATTCAGGTTGACCAATGCTTTGTGAGTGGAATTTGATGGGCGGAAACTATATGGAAGCCTGTTGTACAGTGTGTGTGTGTGTGCGTGTATGTGCATACATGCATGAGTGTCTTGTGCTTATGCATGTAGTATTGCATTCTTTATGTAAAAATAAAAAGTAATAAAATCATAATTTTGTGATTCAATAAGATTCAATATGTGTATGTATGCTGGATCAAACCTGACCAAGGGTTAAAGAACAAGCAACCACCACTGACTTCAACCACCCCTTCTAACCCTACCCTACGACCCCACCCCACCCCACCCCACTCCAGCTGCTGACATGGAGGCTGGTCCCCTCATCTTTCTAATTGGTTCAATGGTTTTGTTAATTATTGTCACCAGGATGTGTTGGTGGGTTTCATGCTGGTTATAACAACAGTTACATCCAGCCGGAAGTGTTTGTCACTGCTGCTGCTATTCTTCTTTAGCCCCAGGTCAGTACAAATGGAACTCACTATTCAAACGCCACTCCATTTCCAACCCTCTCTGGGGACTACATTATCCAATATAAACCTTCCCTTTTATTGTTAGGCATTTTTAGGTGCAGTTCGAGGGAGACCTGACTACAGGCATTAAAGACCCCTGGACAAATCCATGCATTGGACCCTATAATGTATATTTATTGACGGCAAGCCACAACATGCATAGATCAGAATTGGGTCCCTTGGTCCCTGAGACCCCTGGCTAACTTTCCAATGTGCACCTGCCTTAATGTCGCAGTGCCTGACTGCTATTTCTAACAAATAAAACAACCAATTATTAACTACCCTAATCAGGAAGTGGTTGCTGCTGCTGCTGCTGCTGCTCCCTTCTTAATTAAGGGTATGTACATGGAGAGGTGTGGGGTAGCTGTGACAACTGGGTGGAAGCTGGGTGGAAGCTGGGTGGGTGGATAGGGTATTAGACTAACTGCCCTTGATTTCCTGAGTTTGAACCCACTACAGATGTTTTGCTGTATCCCTGGAAAAAAGATCTTTTTTATTCTCCTGGGTCACATTTCTTTCAGCTGTTGTTGTTGTTGTCCGCAAGTTAAACCTGATTGAGTAGACCTTATGATCAAAAGTATTCCACCTATGACCATCTCAACCGCAGGACTTATTCTTTGTACACCTAGCACTTATTCTATTGGTCTCTTTTGCCGAACTGCTAAATTACGGGGACGGCCGTTGCCAGTACTGCCTGACATGCCGGTGGCACATAAAAGCACCCACTACACTCTCGGAGTGGTTGGCGTTAGGAAGGGCATCCAGCTGTAGAAACTCTGCCAAATCAGACAGTTGGAGCCTGGTGCAGCCTACTGGTTTCACCAGTCCTCAGTCAAATCGTCCAACCCATGCTAGTATGGAAAGCAGATGTTAAACGACAATGTAAACACACCAACATCAGTTGTCAATCGATGGTTGCTATTTCTAGCAAGTTGCATGATTACACACAAGCTTCTTCTTTCGCTGGGGTTGGTTTTTATTGTTATTGTTGTTGGTAATGTTGCTGTTGCTATTGTTTAACTTTGAAGTTGTGTGTAGCCTCAAGGTTAACATGATTGTGATGGTGTAATTTCAACTTCCAAAACTGGATCAAGTGTTTATATCGTGTCCTTGCACAAGACACTTCATTTCATATTGCCTCAGCCTACTCAGCTGCTATAAGTACCAACCAGGCCCTGGTGCAACCCTCCCCCATTGTCACATCATTGATGTCCTATTGGGTCAAGGGTGAATGAGCAAAGGAGTTATTTATGCCTGGTCCTGACTCCCCAGGCTCCTTAAACAATTAGTGAACCCACAGGACCAAGCCATACTCACTCACAAGTGATGGTCATCTGTCTATTTTTTTTATTATTTTAACTCCATACCAGACCTGATCCAGCAGACCTGGGATCAATGACTTTCCAGCCATGACCATGCCTTCTTTTTCCCCTACAGACGTAATATGCCTGAGCCTACATAGTTTACTGTATCTTTCTATTGCTTCTAAGACAATACAGTATGATTTAAGGAAGGTTCGGCTGCTATTTCTAGCAGCTTGAACAACAACCTTGAGACACCCCTTTCTTGATTTATATATATATATATATAGGTACTGTAAATTTTAGAGGCGATACTTGATAAGTGTAAGCACCTGTATATGCCAAATAGTGGCAGAGGTGAAAGAATATATTGAACGTAAATTGAAAACAGCTTGAAACACGTCTACCGCGATATCCTTTATGCTCTGTTTTCAATTTACATTCAATATATATATAAACAATTTCAGCGTGGAAGATGTTTGTAAGCCATTTAAAAACACACAAAAACCGTTAGTTTCACTTCAACATTTGAATTTAATTTGTGTCAAAATATTTTCATGTCTTTGAAACCACGACCTGTTCACAGACAAAACTTCATGCTGTCAGTGAACAGGTTGTGCTTTCAAAGAGATGGAAACATTTTGACACAAATGAAATTTAAATGTTGAAGGGAATCTAACGGTTTTTGTGTGTTCTTGAATGGCTTACAAACATCTTCCACGCTGAAATTGTTTTTGTTTTTCAACACACAATCTCAGATCAAGTCACTTGCTATGCAAGTACATACCCATAATATATATACATACATATATATATATTGTTGTTGTTGTTTGCAGCTGGGTACCCTCTTTCACTTGGTGATTATTATCATAAGAAGTACTTACTTATGTTCCCCCTCACTTACCCCAATGGAGGGGCCTGTACAACACATTAAATATTTCCTCTACACTCAACACACACCAACCAACATCTCTTGCTTTTTTTTTTTTACATTTATTTGTTTATTTAATTATTTGTCGAATTAAGTGTTGCTAATGTAGACCAAGCTCCTCACCCGTACCCCCTACTTAGTCCCCTCTTCAACACATCATAACAAGCAGGCAAGGAGAGGTGAGACTTTATCTTCAATACATCAATACTGAACTGGTTTTGACACCTCAGCGTTATCGCTTGACCTACTAGAAGTAGAAGCTAAACCGCCTTCAATCTGACTCTGTATAAAAAGAAAAACAATAGATATATCTTTTATCTTTTACTTGTTTCATTCATGAGACTGTGGCCAAGCTGGGGCACCACCTTGAAGAATTTCTGTCAAGCGTATCAACCCCAGTACTTATTCTTTTAATTTATTTATTGTTTTCTTTTTGTAAAACCTGGTACTTATTCTATCAGTCTCTTTTGCTGAACTGTTAAGTTACGGGAATACTTTTGGTAATGGGTCTACTGGATCAGGACTGACCTAGGGCTAAACAAACACTTCATTCTATCTTAATAACTGAATCATTTCTTCCCTTTAGGTAACCTCTCCATTCACAGAGATTTTTAAATTAGATGAATTTTGTCTGATTAGGGTTAATTAACAGTGCTGCCACCACCACCACCACCACCACCACCACTACCACACATTATCATCACCATCATCACCAACCTCATCATCCCCGTCATCTTTGTCATCACTACAACCGTCCCCCTCACCATCACCACAGCAATCATACATCATCACCACCACATCATCATCATCATCATCATCCATCATCATTATCGTGATCGTTATCACTATTCCACCATCATCATCATCATCACAACAATCAACCCCCCCCCCATCATCGTCACCTCCCCTCCATTCTCCATCATCATTGATACCACCAGCACATCATAATCATCATCATCATCATCGTCATCATCATCATCACCATCATCAACATCTCATTGCTGTTGTTATTAACCCCATATCTGACTGTCCAGAGCCTGTCTATGGTTACATGCATTCCAATTATGACCATCCCATCTTTTTGCTTCCAAACAACAACTCTATATTGTTTAATGTCCTTCCTTTTTGTGAGTCATCAGGTTAGGACGTGTGAGATCATTTTCAGGAGAAATTTGGCTACTATTTCTAGCAGGCTGAACGTCCATGTATTGGCTCTTTCATTAATTTGTCTTAATCTAATGATTATTGTTAACTAGAAGTAATTAAAGACTTCATTATGAATGTTGTAATATAATTTGGCTTTTGGTTTAAATTGAATTTGTGACCCATTGCTCTGAGTGAGGTGTGTGTGTGTGTGTGTGTGTGTGTGTGTGTGCACGTGTGTGTGCGAGTGTGTGTGCGTGTGCGTGCGTGTGTGTGCGTGTGCGTGCGTGTGTGTGTGCATGAACGTATGTTCAGACTTATTTGTGTGTATATGCATAAATGTGTGTGTATGTATCTATGTATGTGACTGCATGGGTGTGCATCTGTATGAGTGTGTGTGTGTGTGTGTGTGTCTATATGCATCTGTGTGTATGTATGTGTGTGTGCCTGTATAGAATATATAAATCTCTGTGTGTATATGTATATGTTGATATGTGTGAGTATATGTATCAATGAATGTGTGTACGTATATGTGTATGTTTGTGCATGTCTATGTGTATGAGTAATACGTATGTCTGTATGCATGTGTGTATATGTATTTATATATGTGTGTGTATGTATATGTTTGCTTGTGTATGAATCTATGTATGTGTCTGTATGTATATATGTGTATATGAAAGTATATGTGCATATTTATCTGTGTATGTATGTAATTATATGAGTATGTTTTCAGGCATGTATGTATGTGCGTGTATGTATGTGTGTGTATGTATGTGTGTGTATGTATCGATGTCTATTTACGTGTAAAACAAAAGAAAAACATAACAAAATCATATAAAAGTTAATAAATCAAGTGTTTATTGATAAAAGAAAGAAATTAATACAAAAAAAAATAAAGAAAAAATGTTAATTATTTATTTATAAACAGTTAATAAACATCACTCAAGATTCTGTTGCTATAGCAACAGCCTTTTTGTCCCACCACCGCTTCCACTTAAAATTGGATTGGATCCAACGGAATGGAAAAACTGATTAAAGAGAAATGTCAATTTGTTGCTGTTGTTTAGCCCTGAGCCAATCACTCCTAATTAAGTACAGTTATGATCAAAGGACTTTCCAGCTGTGACCATCTTGTCTTTCAGATATAATGTACCTAGGAATAATATTATATGCAATGCTTTTTTTGAATTTTCAATGTATCTAAAGTGTGGATTGAGGTAGGTTTAGCAGCTATTTCTAGCAGTTCAAGCTACCATATAGAAGCTTTGTCATTGACCTGCAAAGATATTTAGCTAAACCCACTCGCAAGGCTTTGGTTCGCATGAGGCTATGGTCGAAGACACTTGCCCGAAGGGCCATGCAGTGGGGCTGAACTGGGACTGAACCCAAAACGACATGGCTGGGAAACAAACTTCTTACCACATTGCCATATCTACACCTCTCTCTCTTTCTCTGTCTCTCTCTCTCTCTCTCTCTCTCTCTCTCTCTCTCTCTCTCTCTCTCTCTCCCTTTATATATATCTAATGTATAGGTGCAGGAGTGGCTCTGTGGTAAGTAGCTTGCCTACCAACCACATGAATCCGGGTTCAGTCCCACTGCGTGTAACCTTGGGCAAGTGTCTTCTACTATAACCTCGGACCGACCAAAGCCTTGTGAGTGGATTTGGTAGAAGGAAACTGAAAGAAGCCCTTCGTATATATATATATATATATATATATATATGTATATTGGCGTTAGGAAGGGCATCCAGCTGTAGAAACTCTGCCAAATCAGACTGGAGCCTGGTGTTGCCATCCGGTTTCACCAGTCCTCAGTCAAATCGTCCAACCCATGCTAGCATGGAAAGCGGACGTTAAACGATGATGATGATGATGATGATGATATGTGTGTCTGTGTCTGTCCTCCCCCCCCCCCCATTCATCGCTTGACAACTAATGCTGGTGTGTTTATGTCCCCCGTAACATAGCAGTTCACCAAAAGAGACTGATAGAGTAAGTACTAGGCTTACATAGAATATGTCTAAAGGTGGTGCTCCAGCATGGCCGCAGTCAAATGACTGAAACAAGTAAAAGAATATATATATATATATATATACACACGTACACACATACATACATACATACATACATTCATACAAGCATACATACTCCACACACACCAATATATGCGTTCCCTATACATATGCTTAGTATATATAATGCACACAGACACATTGACACACACACACGCACATATGTGAATACACATACACAGATGTATGTATAGACATACACACATGTGCATATACACATACATACATGTATTTATATATAGGGAAGACGTGAGATGTAATATATTTATGTGTGTTTAGATAACAAATTTGCTACATGTTCATTCCTCACTTGTCCTCTGAGATTGTGGATGTGTGTGTATATGTGTGTGTGTGTATATGTGTGTGTGCGTGCGTGTGTGTGTGTTATGCTTTGTGGCTATGAACAACGTTTCCCAGCGAATATAATGGAACTATAAACATGCAACAGACTTCCTCTTCTTTTATTTAGATTACATACGGGTGGGATGAGGGTAGATGCTTGGCTCTGGGTGGAAGGAAGTCCACATTGAAAGTATCCCTCTCCCTTCATTCCTCTCTCACCCTTTCTCACTATTACTTTATATATTACACTTTAAGGGTGGCATGCTGGTGTGGTTTGGAACCACCCCCATCCCGCCCGTGCTTCTCCTGGGTATTATACTTAAGGGTATCTGGTAGGTGAGAGTGGGTGTACATCCCTACCCCTTCCTTCAGTCACCTTTTCTTGGTTTTAAGTGTAGGAAGAGGAGGTGAGGGAGTATACCCCACCTTTTCGTTTCTTCTGGGTATTGTATTAAGGGGTGGTTGAGGTTGAGAATCTCACCCATTCTATTGTATTCTTTAGATTTTACTTAAGGTGCTAGATGGGGTAGGTGAAAAGCCTACGCTTTCCTTCCACATTCTCTTGGGTGTTACATAAGGGTGGCAGGTATGTCTCTCCTGAGTATCACTTCAAGGGTAGCTGGTAGATCTCTCCTGAGAATTACTTATGCATCTCTTCAGTTGCAGGTAAATGCGGATGTGTAAGTATTTTATTAAGGGTATCTAGCACATACATATATCTATCTGTTGATCAGTTCTTCAGATGAGAATGTGTGACAATTTTAATAAGGGTGGCAGCCACATGAAGATAGGTAGCTACTTTATATATGTATTCTTTTATTTGTGTCAGTCATTTGACTGCGGCCATGCTGGAGCACCGCCTTTAGTCAAGCAAATCAACCCAGGGGCTTATTCTTTGTAAGCCTAGTACTTATTCTATTGGTTTCTTTTGCTGAACCGCTAAGTTACGGGGATGTAAACAAACCACTATCAGTTGCCAAGCGATGTTGTGGCGACAAACACAGACACAAACACATACATACATACATACATACATATACATATATACAACGGGCTTCTTTCAGTTTCCGTCTACAAAATCCACTCACAAGGCTTTGGTCGACCCGCGGCTATAGTAGAAGACACTTGCCCAAGGTGCCACACAGTGGGACTGAACCCAGAACCATGTGGTTGGTAAGCAACTCCTGCACCTGTATGTATATATATATATATATCATCATCATCATCATCATCATCATCGTTTAACGTCCGCTTTCCATGCTGCATTAATATAATAGAGGTGGGGGTAGCACATTGTTGAATGGCGGCAGCGGTGGCAGTGGCGGTGGAAGAAATGGACAAGGAGGAAGAAGTGATGGTGGTGGCGTTGGTATTGGTGGAGGTGGCAGTAGCAGAGAGAGCAGTAGTGGTGGTTGTGGTAGTAGAGGAGGAGGAGGAGGAGGAGGTAGTGGTGGAGAGGATGGTAGTGTGGCGGTGGAGGCATGATGATGATGGAGGTGGTGGTGTTGGGGATGGCAGTTGTGTTTGTTGCATTTTGAAGTTATGCAATTATTACCAGCATGATGACATCAATTTTAATTAAAAGAGGAGGAGGAGGAGGTCAGCTCACTGTGACACCACCACAATTCAACCCCCCCCCCCCAACGCCTCATCCATGCTCCCTCACACCCCCACCCCCACTACCCCACTAGCTCTATCTGTTTCAAAGCATCCGCCTGCCCACCCTCCCCTCTATCCATCCTACGACTCCTGTAACCTTGCCTGCCTCTGCATATTGGCGTGTGTGTGTGTGTGTGTGTGTGTGTGTGTGCTGTGGATGAAGTAGGATCATGTGTAATTATAAATATTTATGCATCTATGCATGTCAGTGTGTCATTATCTCTCTCTCCCTCTCTCTCTCTCTCTCTATATATATATATATATATATATATGTGTGTGTGTGTGTGTGTGTGTGTATGTATGTAAATATACATGTGTATACACACACACATATATATATAGATAGATAGATAATATACATATATACATATATATGTAAATACATGTGTTTATCTCTCTATCTATCTATTTATACACACACACACACACACACACACACATATACATATTTATGTATGCAGATATATGTATATACCCTTTATTTTCCACTCACTTGTGTGTGAGTGTTTATGTACACATATATACACATACGTAAATATGTGTGTACATCTATCTATCTATCTATCTATCATATATATATATATATATATATATATATATATATATATGTATGTATGTATTTATACATATATGATTCATTTTAAATGGTTGAATTTGAAGTAGATTACATTACAAATAATAGCATGTAAAGATTGGCTTAAAAAACCCAATATTAGCAATTGTATTTTAATCTGATGTAGCAATTTTGAGGGGTGGGGCTCAGGTGATACCACCAACTCCAATACTTGACTAGTACACTGTTTTATTGATCCCCACTCCCGCCCCCCGCCGAGAGATGAAAGGCAAAGGTAACAATGGTGATATTTGGACACACAATGTAAAGACTCACCATAAATACTGGCAGGCAATTTTACCGATTCTCAAATGCTTCTGCCAATAACAACAATCCTTGTTATGATAACAACATGTAATCTAACCTTAAAAGTTCTTCGTTTAAGAACACCAGATTGAAAAGAAACGGCAGTTCTTTACAAAACAGAAGGTCGCCAATCTACCTGCTCTCCTGTTTTCTTTTTATATAGTTTTATTTGATTTTTGTGTGGGGGTTTTTTGTGTATATGTGTGTATAGGTATGTATGTATGTATGTATGTATGTATGTATATATGTATGCATGTGTATGTGCATAGATATGTGTGTGTATTTCCAGAGGTATGTATGCACATGTATATATGTATCTATGTGTATAGGTATGTGTGTGTGTATATATATGTATATATATATATCTATACGTGTATCTATATATGTGTATGTATGTATACATGTATGTGTATGTGTATATATATATATATATATATATATATGTGTGTGTGTGTGTGTGTATAGATATGTATAAATATGTTAAATATATATTGTATATATATATATATATATATATATATTTATATGCATGTGTATATATGTATGTGTGTGTGTGTGTGTGTGTGTGTGCATGCATGTGTGTATGTGTATTTTTAATTTTCCATCTGGTGTTTTTAAAACAGTAATTGATTCACCTTAAAGCGTATTTTTGTTGGTTGGTGCCATTGTTTAGAGATAGCTTCTGATTCTTAAACAAAAGCATCAAATACAGCAAGGAGAGGAGGAGGATGTCGGGGGGGAGTGGGGAGAGGATGGATTCGGTTTGAGTGTATGTGTGTGTGCGTGTGTGTTAGGGAGTAACCAATGGCAACAAGAACAATAACAAACATCAAAGACAGATGAACATGTATGGAATGTCTTTCAAGGAAATAGACTCTGTTTCTGGTGGTGGTGGTGGTGGTGTGTTTGTGTGTGTGTGTAAGTGTGTGTAGGCCTGTGTTTATGTGTGTGTGTGTAGGCTTGTGTGTGTGTGTGTGTGTGAACATATGTGTGTAAGAGTAAATTCACTTTTAATAGGAATGCAGTGATAAAAGCATAATGGTTTGCTAAAAGAACATTCAGTAGTTTATAAGTGTGTGTGTGTGTGTGTGTGAGTGCATGCATCACTTTTTCTATTTGTTTTACAAGATTCTTGATGTGAAATTGTATGTTGAAACATGTTTTTGTATTTTCACAGTAAAAAAAACACATGCACTGGTTCTATTTCACTTCTTATACTTGTTATTATTACTCAACTAATTAACTAATTAACTATTTGATTCGAATTCACTAATCATTATGTCCAGTTTGAACACACCATGACAAACTGCAATGACGGGGTGGTCTGCTTGCCATTGATGAGATCACAAATGGTGATAGAAAATCTCCGACAAATCAACTGATTTATTGATCGATCAAGCAATAAGTCATTACATTGATTAGTTAAATGCTTAATTAATGAACTAGCTAAGTAATAATCACTGTATCCCCGTATGGCAATATATATCTCTGGTTGCAAAGCGTTAGGTTGCATCGTTCATTTCCATCTCTTTACTCTTTTACTTTTACTTGTTACAGTCATTTGACTGTGGCCATGCTGGAGCACCGCCTTTAGTCGAGCAAATCGACCCCAGGACTTATTCTTTGTAAGCCTAGTACTTATTCTATCAGTCTCTTTTGCCATACCACTAAGTTACGGGGGCGTTAACACACCAGCAACACACGATGTTGGAGGGACAAACACAGACACACAAACATAAACACACACACATACATACATATATATATATATATATATATATATATATATATATATATATATATATACATATATACGATGGGCTTCTTTCAGTTTCCGTCTGCCAAATCCACTCACAAGGCTTTGGTTGGCCCGAGGCTATAGTAGAAGACACTTGCCCAAGGTGCCATGCAGTGGGACTGAACCCGGAGCCATGTGGTTGGTGAGCAAGCTACTTACCACACAGCCACTCCTACGCCTATCTTGTCATAACTCATCTTCCTATCATCATGGAGGCCTTCCAAGTGGCTTTTTGCAATCTCTTGGATGCCCCTTGGTAACTGCATAGGTTCACCAGTCGTCTGTGAACCTTGCAACACATTCAGACCAGCAGCACTCTTGTCTTCTGGTATTCTTCACTTGCATCATTCTCTCCACTCCATTCTCAAATTACCTAATTTCGAACATGCTCCCATGATGATATTCCTAGCATGGCTATCTCCATGGTCCTTTGCTTCACAGCCAATCGATGTTCTATCGTCTCCATAGCAGACCACATCTTACCTGCGTAGAAGAGCGCAGGCAGGACAGTGCTATTAAAGAGTCTCATACATATTGGCTTTGTCTAGCTTTGTTTCGAGTATTGTCTAGCTTTATTGAAATAAATGCCTGCCATCCTACCATTATTTTCTTTGAGATTTCAGCAACCATACCTCAGTGTATACCCACTGTGTACCCTAATTAGACATACTCCTTTACTTCCTCGATTTCATCGCTTCCCACCTCTATTCAGCTTTGTGCTGCATCTTAGGGCTGCCTCTGTTTCATTTTCCTGCTGTTCATTTTAAGGCCTGCTGCTGAGTTAGGAGTGTCCTGTTGCGTCAGCATGGTCTCTGGCTGATCTGTGGTTTCGGCAATGACTATAAAGTCGTCTGCATTTCAGAGGTGTGTTAGGAGATTTGTCGTCAATGCTCTCACCACTTGCCCAGGCAATATCTCTGATGACCATTTCTAGGCATGCAGTGAAGAGCTTTGAAGAGATAGTGTCTCCATGCTTGACCACCCCTTCCCAATTGGAACTCTTACTGGCGGAGATGGCAGAACCATATCAGTTGTGCATCCAGGGTTTGCATCTCTGAGCAGTTTGATGCATCGTGCATTTACAGAGATTTCAGCACTGCATTCATCTTGATGCTATCTTCACGCACACGCACACACACACACACACACACACACACACACACGTATATATATCTATATTTGCATGTATATATGCAAGTATGTTCATAGATGCATAGATGTATCTACAGGCATAACAATAACACAAAAGATTAAAAAAAAATAAGTGCTGAATATTCAAAGAGGAGTGTTCAGCTTGACCACAGTGGCTGTGGTCAAGCTGAACCTCAAAGACATTGGTCAAAGTAGTAACAAACAATTTCAAGATGCAAGCCCTGAAACTTATTTCAGGAAACAAATGACACAACTGGGCTGGAGAGAAAAACTACCTTTTTGGTTAAATATGGTAGTGAGGGATATCCCTTGGGTTTTAAAGCAGGGAATGTAATTTCAAAATTCAGAGCAAAATAATTGAAGAGGAGTACATATATGGTAGGAATCTGCCCTCTTTCTACCCGTCTCTCACTGACTGCGAGTTTTATATGAAAACCTGATTTTGTTATATGCATTCAAGCTTTATATCACAGATGTGCTTTGCATTCATGCAGGAAACACCACTAGGATACATACATACACATACATACGTGTGTGTGTCTGTGTGTGTGTATATTTACGTATGTATGATGAAGCAGCCATCATATATATAAATATATGTATACCACACACACACACATACACACACACATACTCACACACACACACATATATATATATTTAATTGTGTTGGGTGGGGGTATGATTTTCATAAGCATAGCGTTCTGGTGATATATATATAGGTTTTGCGAACATATATATATATATATATATATATATATATATATACATATATATATATATATATATATATATATATATATATATATATATATATATATATATATATATATATATATATATATATATATACATATATATATATATATATATACATACATATATATATATATATATATACATATATATATATATATATATATACATATATATATATATATATATATACATATATATATATATATATATATATACATACATATATATATATATATATATACATACATATATATATATATATATATATACATATATATATAAATATATATATATATAAATACCAATATAAATACATATATATATATATATATATATATATATATAAGGTTGTGTGTATGTTGTTTCTACATGTATGTGTGTGTGTGTGAAACCTCTACTCACCACCCTCTTCTGGCATGTGCTTCCTGTGACTGGTACTTGAGTACTTGTAGCTAGCACACATTAATGGCTTCGGTTCTTGCAACACTGGAACTGGTCTGTCTGTCTGTCTGTCTGTCACCCCTCCCCTCCTGTCACTACATGTTCCTGCTTATTTCTATGTATGTATATGTCTGGCAGTAGAAGGGTAGTGGTTGGGGTAGGTGAGCTTGCATTCTGTTAAGGATGGCAAGCAGAGGTGGGTGGGTGAGATTTAGATGTGTGTGTGTGTGTGTGTGTGTTTGTGCGTGTGCACGCACGCGTGCAGGCATGTGTGCATGTGTTTGTGTGTGTGTATTTGCCATTTCCCACCCATTATCCTTATATATGTCCCTTGTGTCTCTACATGTCTGTATGTCCTTCTATCTGTCTTCTTATATGCATGTGTATGTCATTTTGCTTGTGTGTGTATTTATGCATGTTATGTATGTTTGTCAGTATATATATATATATATATATATATATATATATATACATACACACACGCACACTTATACATACATGTGTATACGCAAGTACGTACATCAATATGTATTTATGTTTGTTAGTATGCATGTGTATGAACTTATACATGTAAGCATCTATGTATGAATATTATATGCATACATATATGTGTGTGTGTGTGTGTGTGTGTGTGTGTGATTTTGCATGTATGTCTATATGTATGTTACATATGTATGTCAGTATGTCTGTATATTCTGTGTGTTTGTATGTACGTCTGTATATGTGTATGTATTTATGTATGTTTACTGTATGTTTGTTTGTGTATGTTTATATATCAGTACACGTGTATGTATACGTCGGTGTATGTTTGTGTATATACACGTACGCGGCAGTAACATTTTGCCTCCCAGTTTCACTCAACTTCTGTTCACTGGGGGGGGGGGGAGAAATGCTGGAGAGGGGAGGGGGTAGATTGTCTTTCCTTCCTTCCTGCTTTGCTTTCTTGAAAATAATTCCCCTCCCCCCCCACTTCTCCAGTTGTCTGCAGCCCTAAACCCACCTCCATATTTTAAAGGGGCATAATGTGATGAAGGGAAGCATTTTGGATCTATATCATCATCAGCATCATCATCATTGTTTTAACATCAACATTTCCATGCTTGTATGGGTCAGACAGAATTTGTCAAAGAGTTTTTTATTTCTATGGTTGGACGATTATTCCTGTCTTCAACCCTCACTCACCTGTTTCCAAACAAGATATTTCCTCATTGAGAAAATCTGAAATGAAGGACATGCTTGCATTTCAGTGATACTTGCCTACAACTATCACACAATGTCAAACTAAGGACACAAGTTAGGATAAGAAAGAAAGAAAGATGGCTGATGGTCACATGGGAGCCACATGGTTTGTGTTAGGAAGAGCATCTTGCTATAGAAGCCATGCCAAACCTGGTGCACTGGAGCAAGACTGCTTCTGTAATCAATTAGTTCCTATTGAAACGTCCAACCCATGCCAGCATGGAAAATCGATGTAAAGATGATGATGATGATGATGATGATTATGTGCATGCGTGTGTGTGTGTGTGTGTGTGTGTGTGTGTGTGTGTGTGTGTGCGCGCGTGCGTGTTTATGAATAAAATCTAAAATGTAAAGAATTTATTTTCTGCATTTTCTGCACACAGATTTCCAGGATTTTCCCCCAATACGTATGCACAAACAGAAATTGTTCTTTTGTGCAACCCCCACCAATCCATCAAACTGACGCTGCATTGATTTCGCAAAACAAGACACAATGGATTGCAATTCGCAGAATGAATATGCAGAAATCGCTCTCCACAATATCATTACAATTCCCACCACCACCACCACCACCACTACTATTACAAGCATTTGTATCGATATCCTTGCTATATATTTTGGCTTCTTTCTTGAAATAGCATAACCTTCCTCTTTATTGATAATCCTGCCATTTTCGTTCCAATCTTGAATGTGTTGGAATCAATAATCGCTAGTTTTCACTCTTCAATTGACATTTATGAATAAATTTAATTAATATGTTGATATTTATAAAGTAATAGTTTGACTATCCATTAATTTTCTGTCAAATCTTCATCACTTTTCATTTCAATGGTCGCATTCAAATCACTGACAATGAGCAAAAGGATCCACCAATTATATATATATATATATATATATACAACATGCTAGAAATAGCAGTCAAATCTATGAGTGCTTTTGGGGTTTTTTTTGGGTTTTTTTTTTGTCTCTACTTTCATTGCTTTGTGTCGTAAATATGAGAAAATATTTGCAAGAACTTGATTTACAAGGTTTATACAAAAGCTAAAGGAAAAAAGAAGAAAAATGATTAAAGGAAAACAAAAAGATTTATCACTTTACTCCCAAAATTAAATGAAATATGACTTTGTGGCTTCTGGTTCAATCTCACTGAATGGTACCTCAGACAAGTGTCATCTACTATAGCCTCAGGTCAACCAAGCATATTGAGTGCTATTTTCTTGCGTTTGCACCACTTTTAAGGGGTTTTTTTTAGTTGAAGAAATTAACCCCAAGACTTATTCTTTGTTAGCCAGGTACTTGTTCTATTGGTCTCTTTTTGCCAAACTGCTAAGTTACAGGGACATAAACACACCAACATCGGTTGTCAAACGATGGTAGGGGGACAAACATAGTCACAAAGACACACACACATAAATACCACCATCGTGAAGTTTCTTTCAGTTTCCATCTACTAAATCCTCTCGCAAGGCTTCGGTCAGCTTGAGGCTTGTAGTAGAAGACACATGCTCAAGGTGCCACACAGTGGGACTGAACCCAGAACCATGTGGTTGGGAAGCAAATTTCTTACCAAACAGCCACATCTGCACAAAATACTTGATACTGTCACGATATTTCAAGAAAGATTTACTTCAAAGTTATTAAGATTAAGAAAATATTTTCTGTCAACGAAAGCACTTATGATATGTAAACTTCTTTCCAAAATATCTGCTTCGCTTCAGCTCTTCAAAAGAATTTGGCCAAAGGTGTTCTTTACCATTTTACCCTCTATAATATCTTTATACATTTTTTGTCTCCATTTCATCTTCTCTTCCCATTATTTTCCATTTAAATCTCACCCAACTACCCCTCCCGTAACTAATAAATTTCTTCTGCATGTCTCCTCCCCACCTCTTTCGCTCCCCATTTCATCCACTCTACCTACTCCCCCTTTCACCCTCGCCACCCATCCATCCCTTCACTTTTCATTACTGGACCTCCTGCAGTACAGGTACCTGTAGTGTGTGTGTGTGTTTGGGGTTAAGGGTTAGTCTGTCTGACTGTCTGTCTGACTGTCTGTCTGTCTGTCTGTAAGTGAAGGTATTTGTGAGTTGTGTGGGAGTCATGTGTGTGTGTATATATTAGTTGGTGGAAGGAATTATGCGCTTATGTGTGTGTATGTGGGGATACCATTCTGGGCTTTGAAAATGGACCCCTCCCCCTTCACTAAAAAGAAAAAATTAGAGTAATTGATTGTGGTATTTTAGGAATTTCTAATTAAATTTAATCCAAAACTAAAGAAATTATGGCTTAGGTGGTAGTAGTAGGGGTGCAGACTCTTGGCATTGTATTGGTGGGAGAGGGGTTAATTGTGGTTTGGTGTTGAGAGAGTGATATGGTGGTAGTGGTGGTGGTGGTAGTGGTGGTGATGGTGGTGGTTGTGATATTGGGGGTAGGCAGTTGTGGTGGTAGTTGTTATTGTGACGTAGGGGTGGTTGTGATTAGTTGTTGATGAGGGTGTTGTGGCGGTGGTGGTGGTATTGTGAGGGTTCGAGTTGGCTGTTGAGGAGCGACATTGTGGTTTGGTATTGGGAAGGGCTGTGGTTTCGGTATTAGGGAGCTTTGTGTTTTGGGGTTGGCTATAATTGGGGATTTAGTTGGTTCAAGATACATATGGGTTTTTCAGACACAAGCTCAGGAGCAGGGTGTGAAAGGGGTGTGAGAAGATACCCTAAAACGTTTTTTTGGGAGGCAATGAAAATGCTGTGAACATCCTCCAGGAAAACTTCATCACCAAAACAAACGAGGAGGAGCGTAGGAAACATTTTGTGACTGATTCGTAACATTACTATTCCGTTGTTGGCTTTCATCTTTTTGGGGTTGATAAAATAAGTACCAGTTGTGTACTGGGGTCGATGTAATCAACTTACCTGCCCCCACCAAAACCTCTGGCCTTGTGCCAAAATTTGTAACCATTTATTATTGGTTAATCATGTGCTTCCTGACTACGAGATTTCAGGTTCAGTCCCACAGTGTGGCACCTCAGGCAAATGTCTTCTGGTACAGCCTAGGGCCGACCAGACCCTTGTGAATGGATTTAGTAGATGGAAACTGAAAGAAACCCATTGTGTGTGTGTGTGTGTTATCCCCCACCACCGCTTGACAACTGATGCTGGTGTGTTTACGTCCCCCATAACTTAGTACCCCCATGCATCCTTCATACACACACACATGCACACACACTCATGTGTCCTTCATGCACACAGACACACACATACACACATGCAGACACACCCATGCATCCTTCATAAACACGCACACACATGTGTACATGTGTGTGTACATATGTGCATATAAGTGCATGTGTATGAATAAAAACATTCTTTACTTGCAAAACCAGTAAAGGTTAGCCACAGGAAAGGCATCCGGCTGTAAAACAATGCTTCTAACCCATGCTAGCATAAAAAAAAACAGGTGTAGAACAAATGAAAGAAAAGCTCTGGTTTGACAGAATCAGTAAAGCATTTGGGTATTTAGTTACATCCCTTTCCATCAAGGTCGACTTTGCTTGATTTTTCCTCCTTTTGAGGTTGATAAAATAAAGTATCCATAATAAGCTTCAGTGGCATTAATTGGTTAATATATCGCTTCTTTGAAAATTTCTGGCCATGTGCCAATGTTAGAAATAAATATTATTAAGTCAACCCATAGCAAAGATTATTAATAAACCAGCACCATATAATTTTGGCAAATTGATAAACCATTCCATATTACTCAGGAATCTTAAGTGGGCTGTATCATATTCCTGTTTTTTTTTTTTTTTAATATCAAATACCCCCTGGGAATTAAGAGTTGCCTCGGCATAAAAATAGCTGTAATCATATTTTATAGGGTGTTCTTGTAGTTGTTGTTGTCGAGCCCCCGATTTGGCCTTGACTGAGAACGGTTACGATCAGAAATGTTTCCAGACATAATCATCACATCTTTTTGCATAGCTGAAAACCACATCACCATCACCATCATCATCATCATCGTCATCATCATTTAATGTCCGATTTTCATGCTGGCATGGGTTGGACGGCTTGACAGGAGCTGGGAAGCGAGAGGACTGCACCAGGCTTTGTTGTCTGCTTTGGCAATGGTGTTTATGGCTGGATGCCCTTCTTAACACTTTACATTGCAATTTTACTTATCACCGCTTAACACTCTCCCTCTGTAATTTACTTACCGTGACCCACCGTACAGCACTGCCAGTCGCCATATGGCAATTGGAAAAGCATAAGAGAACCAGTCTCTTCAATCAGCTCGCAGCACCGCCTGCTCGGTGTCAATGACCGAAGACAAGATAACTATTCCGAAATTCTTGCCTCTCAGTCTGGGTAGATGGTGATGCAACTTGATATAAATCTATACACCATTTGTCAACAAGCGAGGTATATTCTCTGCAGTGAGTAACTCGTTCCCCAGTTCAAACGTGCATCAAACATATTCAGACTGATAATAACATCCCAGTTTTACTTATCACAGTTTTAGCGCTCCCCCTCTGTACTCTACAGAATGTATTGGGTGCTTTTTATGTGGTACTGACCCAGGGGCTTTATACATGGCACCATCATGAGTACTCTTTACATGCTGCCAACATGGATGCTTTGCATTATTGAATATTTTGTTCCATGTTTTTGGCCTAGAGAGTAGTACGTGATTTCAGAGAGATTACTTAAGTCTTCTCTAGAGGTACAGGTCCATGTAGCTATTTGACTTGGTGTGCAAGGTGGACCAGGGGTCCATGTTGCCTTTCAACTAGCTGTAGAAACTTTGCCAGATCAGATTGGAGACTGGTGCGGCCTTCTGGCTCGTCCGTCCTCAGTCAAATTGTTCAACCCATGCCAGCATGGAAAACAGACGTTAAGCAACGATGATGATGATGATGATGATATATATGTATTATATATATGTATATATATATATATATATATATATATATATATATATATATATATATATATTGTGAGTGTGTGTGTGTGTATGCGTGGATATATACACTGATGGGAATGGGTAATAGGAACTTGTAGTATGCTGAAGTCCATGGGGCTGAGGTTCATAAGGAGTAGGGAGACATTACAACCCCCCCACCACCACCACCACCATGAACTGTCCCACTTCATACCCTGCCATTTCCAATATCATTTATGTGTGTGTCTATATGAATATAGATACACATGCATATATGTATATATATATATATATATATATAAATGTATGTATGTATATATATATATATTTAATGTGTATATATATATCCAGTTTAGCTTTCCAATTACTGACAAAATCTCTGGTGTTTGGTAAACAAACCACACCTAAATCAGAATTCTTCATGAAGCCGGGTGGATGGCTGGGTGGGGGACAGGGGTAGGTTAAAAAGAAAACATGTATACATGCTTGCATGCAGGCACACAGACACACACACAGAAAGTGTTTGGGGATATTTATGCTGTTTGCAATGGCAGTGGTGGTGGTTGTCATCATTATTCTGATGGTGGTGGTGGTGGAGGTGATGGTGATGGTGATATTTATGCTGGTGACAATGTCGGTGGTGGTGGTGGTGGTGGCAGTTATCATTGTCGTCATGGTGGTGGTGGTTGGTTGATGTTTTTATAGGTGGTTAATATTTTGTTTAGCTCCTTAGTAGGCTCTAATTGAGCAGAAGATCAAAAGCATTCCAGCCATGCTCACTCCATTTTTTTTTTTTTATTTCAGACATTATGTACCTTGGAGTACATTATCTAATGTATTAGAATATTTGCTTCTGTTTTTTTTTTTTTTATTTGCAGGGGGTCTTTTATGAGAGATGTTTTTTGTTGGTGGTTGTCGGGGTCAGTGGTGTTGAAGTTTAGTCTTAGGCCACCTTTGGTTCAGCAGATCTTTGATCTTAAGGTTTCTATACATGACCATCCAGTCTTTTATCATTTTTCAGTTGGTGGGCAGGCTTAGCTGTGCGTTAAGAAACTTGCTTCCCAATCACATGGTTCCAGGTTCAGTCTCACTGTGTGATACCTTGGCAAGTGTCTTCTATTATAGCTTCAGGCTAACCAAAACCTTCAGAGTGGATTTGGTAGGCAGAAACTGAAAGAAGCCCATCGTATATATATATATATATATATATATATATATATATATATATATATTTTTTTTTTTCTTCCTCCGTTTTTCCCTTCTTTGGACTTTCCTTGTTTCTGACGAAGAGCTCCGCTCGAAACGTCATACTCTCTCTCTTTCCTTTCCCGAGCGTCTAGTAACACAATCTGTATCACGTCCTCACGTTGTTTTTTGTTGTTGTTTTCTTGTCTTTTTGAGCTTATATATATATATATATATATATATGTATATATATATATATGGTGGTGGTAGTGGTGGTGGTAGTGGTAGTGGTGGTGGTAGTGGTAGTGGTGATGGTGCTTCTTGTGTTATTGTTGATACTGGTGGAAGACATGGCAGTATTGCTGCTACTGTTGTTGTTGTTGTTGTTGTTGTTAGTGTTTGTGTTTGTGTTGTTGTTGTTGTAATTTGGGTGGTGGTGGTGGTGATGTTTGTTGCAACTAAAGCAATTCCTTCACCAGAGACATTTAGTGCCACTGCTTCTGTTGTTGTTGTTGCTGCTTTTGATGATGACAACAACAACAACAACAATAACATTTCATTTATTTCATTATTTGTCTGGTTTTTTTTTTTTGCGTTTTTTTTTCTTTACAACATTTCTTTGCTTCCTTCTAGTAATATTCCTGTAGACATGATTCAAATTGACCAACCATGTTACCTAACTTCCTCTTTCTTCACCATCTTTTTGCATCATTTCCATCCAGCTTCCTTTCGTTCTTCAAATAACCTGCAATGTTTTTCTTTCTTCAAATGATTGCGAAAATAAAATTTTAAAAATTCATTTTTTTTCCTTCTTTTTCCTCTGCAGTTTTAGAAATTCTACATTTCTACTCTCAGTTACTTGGATATTTTAGGTACAAAACATCACCCACCCACCCACACACCCACACACATCATCTAGTATATGTCATGTTGAATCAGAGCCGGGTACTTCATGTACCCAACGGAAGCCAGAAGAAGCATTTCTAAATGAACAAAGTAAACAAAACTGAAATTTTGCTTTGTAATCGTGGATATATATTTGTGTGTGTGTGTTTATATTTGTTTATATGTGTGTGTATAAGCATGAATGTGTGTTCATATCTATATATATATATATATATACACATACATGCATATATATATATATATATATATATATATACATACATACATGCATATATATATATATATATATATATATATATTTGTGTGTGTATGTGTGTTTATATTTGTTTGTGTCTATATGTATATCTGTGTATTTGTGTATATGTGTGTGTATAAGCATGAATGTGCATTCATATATATATATATATGTATACGTACATGCATACATATATATAAATATATATATATATATATATATATATATGTGTGTGTGTGTGTGTGTGTGTTCATACATATATATAAATGTTTGTGTGTGTGTGTATGCATGTATATATGTATGCATACATGCATATGTGTGTGTGTGTATATACATCTATCAATCTATGCATACCTGTATAGATAGGTGCATGCATGTAGATATATATATATACGCATGTGTGTGTATATGTGTGTGTGTTTTTATGTTCACACACACACACACACACATATTCCAACGTCTTTAGCTTCAGTAGTTTCTAAGATGCCTGAGATAGCTGGATTGATACTGAAAGAAGCCGGCAAGCCAGCAAGCAAGCATAGACTATGAAAACAATGGCACTTCATTTTTCCGTGGTTACTAATGCGAAATAGATTCGGGGAATGATACACTACCTAGACCCATGAAGCCTCTATGAGTTCATGCAATATGCAAGAAATAGCAGTCTAATCTTCAAAGTACAACACCTTTATGGTGACCAATTCATTACCTTAAGCAAGGACAAGACCACACATTCGATAACTTGTTCCTACATACCTTTAATCATACGTCTGTGTGATTAGAATTGACCTGAGGCTGCTATTCTAGTGCCTCCAATGGTCAAGATTGACCATGCCCTTACATATGTGTAGGCAGGCTAGGATAAAATTCTTTGACACAGACAAGTAGTTGTCCATATATGCAAGTTTCTCTCTTCACCTCACCACAGATTTTCTATCCAAGAGAAAGACTGTCGACTTGGGCCAATATGACTTGGCACCAGTTTCATCACAAGGCTGGAACAGACATCATAATGCATCTCTGCTTAACCCTCTAACGGTTCCATCATTTTATTACTGCTCTGGATTGGTAGTTCAGCAGAGTGGACTCAGTGCTTTTTACGTGGCACAAGCACAAGCAAGGTTTTTTTGGCATGGCTTTTACAACTGGATGCCCTTCCAAATGCCAACCACTTTACAGTGTGGTCTGGATGCTTTTTACATGGCACCAGCACCAGCAGGGTCAGCAAACCCTGTACAGGAAACAGAACTGTTCAAGAATAGTACAGAACTTGTATTCTATGTATCAAATATGGTATTTCGTTGGAGTAAATTAAAGCTGTCAGAGATTCAGTAGGAACATGACTGGAATAAAGTTGGCATCTTCGTTGCAGAGGAGGTTACAGAAGGAATTTAGGATTCCATATAAGGCTTAACTTATTAGATTTCCATACTGAGTTCTCTACAAGTTGTTGCTGGGGTGAAGAGAAGTAGTGAAACCCTTACCCCTGCCCACCACTGCCTCCTTTGTAAATTATAATTTGAAATAATGGGGGTGAGGTGAGTGGGTGGGTGTCAAATATCATGGATGGAATGGGGTAAGCTGAAATGGCAGTGCGGAGGAATGGTGGGGGGGGGGAGAGCAGGGAGGCTGAAAGCCCCTATTGTTGACAGGTGGATCTTGGGTCCTCTTCCCGTCCCCCATCCTTTCTGAACAGTGCAGATGGGATCTTTAAGTGTGTGTATGTATGTACATGTGTGTGTGTGTGTGTGTGTGTACACTCCTATATCTAACAGCTGTATGTGACTCTGTGTCTATGTGTGAGTATCCAACAATGGAATGTTATAGAAAGATCTTTAGATAAGTGGAGTGGTGTGTATGTGTTTAATGGCTGTTACAAAGTAATGCACACACAATACACACACACACACACACACACACACATATATATAATTTATGTAAGTAAATACATACATACATACAATATATACAAACATACATACACAGAGTGAATGTGTGTGTACATGTAATTTATGTATTTATTTTGTAAGTGTTGTAGAGAGATGTTTAGTGACTTTATGGATGTTAGTGTATCACTCATACATACACGCACACATCCATGTGAATGGGTTTCCATGTATGTGTGAACATATTTAGTGAATGTTGCTGCCAGATATAAAGATAAGATATGTACTTACAAGTCTATTATATGTCTGTAATATATATATATATATGTATGTATGTATAAATAATATATCCATGTATAATATATACCATCATCATGTTCCCATGTTTGTATGGGTTGGACAGATCTTCCCGGCAAAGTGCCATTATTTGCAGCTGTCCTTTGTTGTCTCCTTTGTGAAGTTCAGCATTTTAAGGTCAACCTTCGCCAAGGTTCTTTTTCTTCTGAAGTCAAGTTCAGACAACTGCTGACCTGATGATGCTGATTGAGGCAGAAACATATGTGAACAGCAGTCTGCTCATCTCAGACAATCAGACTATATTTTCTGTAAGGGCCTGCCAATTCTGGAGTATTCTTTGATTCTTGAGATTATCTCCACTCCTCAGTTTGAGTCGGTCCTGAATAATAATAAGGTATTTTTTCACACTTCTCTGGAAAGGAAGATAATTTTGATAAATCAAGACTTTGTCTTGTATGGTTTACAGTTGTTGCAGATATGCATTTCAGTGCATTCATGGTTCAATCTTATCCAGTGATCAAATGATTGACAGAAAACCACTAGCCGAAAACTTCTGACCATCTTAACTGGATAATGGAACCATGGGCATACAAATTCGCCTGATGGTGGACTTTGATTTCAGATTACTTGGAGAATAACACTGATCACAAGACTTTTTTGTGAGCCTGGTGTATTTTTATCTGCAGAGAACTAGAGAAGTATTGTGCTTGGATTACTAATCCCTCTGAGTGTGTGTGTGTGTGTGTGTGTGTATATATATATATACACACACACACACACTCACACAGACACATACATGTACATATGATAGGCTTCTTTCAGTTTTCTTCTTTCAGACCTACTCACAAGGCTTTGGTCAGCCTAGGGCTATAGCAGCAGGCACTTGCCCAATGAAAGCAAACTTCTTAAACATACAGCCATATTTGTGCCTAAACATACATACATGCGTATGTGTGTGTGTGTGTGTGTGTGTGTGTGTGAAATGGTATCTACCCTGAGAAAGGTGAAGATATTTTCCAGATTTAAGCAGTTTACATTCTGGTATGAAATCTCTGGAAAAACACATCATCTTTTTTCTGTGTCAATCCATATAACGTAACAGTTATGCGTCTTAATGTGAGTGTGTGTGTGCTCGTGTATGTGTGTGTGTGTGTGTTAATGTCTGAGTATGTGCGTTATGATGTCCATGTATGTGCGTGTCTGTGTGTTTATGTCTATGGGTGTCCATAGATATACCAATTTGTGTAGTGACGTCTGGTGTGCATGTATGTGTGTTAATATCTGACTGTGTGTGTGTGAGAGAGAGAGAGAGAGAGAGAGAGAGAGAGAGAGAGAGAGAGAGAATTCCTTTCCATACAGCAGTGGTTTAGTCTGATGTTACTCCATGGAGTACAACCACCCTCTGGTGGTGGTTGCAGTGATGGCGGTGGCAGTGGCGGTGGCGGCGGCGGTGGTGATGGTGGTGGTGACAGTGGCAGCAGTGGTGGCGGTGGTGGTGGCAGTGGCGGTGGTGGCGAAAGAAATAGTGATGTTTGATGAGTGTGGTGGTGGGTGGGCATAAGGTCTGTGTTCAGTTATTTGATTTAATTATTCACATATGCTGTCTGTTGTGGATATTGGAGTGGTGGTGGTGGTGGTGGTGGTGGTTGTGGTACCAGTGGTGGTGGTGGTGGTGGTTTGTGTGGAAATGAATGAATAAATAAATAAATGATATATCAAGGGGCCCAGAGGGAGAGAATGATTATGGAAAAAAAAAAAGTGAGCCTGAACGATGAAGAGTGAGCTAGAGCATGGGTGGGGACAGGGTAGGGCTCGGAGCTGGAAGAGCAGGAAAAGAGAGGAGGAACTGTAGGGCGGGAGTGGGGGGGGGGGGTGAGAATATTAATTTAGCAATGAATATCTTCTAATACATTTTTGAGAATCTGAAACTTCTAGACTCTTCTACTCCTCCCCTTCTTCTTCTTTTTCTTCTTCTTTTTCTTCTTTTTCTTCTTCTTCTTTTTCTTCTTTTTCTTCTTCTTCTTCTTCTTCTTCTTCTTTTTCTTCTTCTTCTTCTTCTTCTTGTTCTTCTTCTAAACTTTTTAATTATATATATATTTACATATTTTGTTATGGCTAAAGGAAGAGAGGTGAAATTTTGTCTGGATTTGACTATATATATATATATATATATATATATATATATATATATATATATGGAAAGCGGACGTTAAACGATGATAATGATGATGATGATGATATATATATATATATATGTATGTATGTATGTATATCGTTGTTATTATGCAAAAGTGTCGTGGGTCCAAAACGTTGCTTTTTCAGGAAATGTAAAGAATAGTTTTTCACCATTCCATAACAAAACCGTTCTACTACACTTTGATAATTTTTGATATCTTGGCATCTGAAGCAGCTGGAGATACGATAGCCAGGGTACCATAGAAATATAGTCACTACAGTTGGTGTTATCCAGGGTACTAAATATAATCAACTAGAATCAGTAGGTCTGGTTGTGACCACGGTACCGTATCAATATAGTCCTGACAGAGTACTGAATATGGTCAACAAGAATTAGTAGACTTAGTGGTCTCTAAGGTTTTGCAATATTGTGGTCACTGTTTTGCTTTATTCTTCGAGTTATAATAAAAGCAGCCATCATCGTGTTGCATCATCTGAAACCACTTATCTGCAAATTCTTTGACTTCCATGCTGATGCCAGTTCTTGTCATTTGAGGTGAAGAACTTCTGCACTGAAGCATCCACCTCTTTTTGGTTGATGAAGCATCATTGACCACAGCAAGAGAATCATGGACTGGAACAGAAGAATCTCCGTCCTCTCTGTCAGGAGGCACAAATATTTACACACACAATGGAAACTTCCGCCTATTCAATCACAAGGCTTTGGTCAGCCTGAAGCTATAGCAGAAGACACTTGCCCAAGGTTCCATGCAGTGGGACTGAACCTGAAACCATGTGGCTGGGAAGCAAGCTCCCTAACCAAACAGTCATGCCTGTGCCTAATAAAAAACCATAGTCCCTAGAGTCGGCAGGTTTAGCTTTTTGCCAGGGTACTGCTGCTGTTTGTGAAGGTGGTGGTGGTGGTGGTGGTAGCTTGTATTAGCATGAGTCGGATAATAAATTCAAATTGAAGAGCTGTGTTGTGTTGTCATTGTTGTGACTTCTGTCATCATTGTTGGCAGCACCGTTAGCAGTGCCTGCTGCTGCTCTCTTCCTGCAGACATAATCACAGACATTCCAGTCCAACCATTCCATCTGCAGAAGTTTTAATTTCCTCGTTAACATTTACAAACCCTTTGGTATTGGTATTTTCCTTCTTCCCCGTCGTTAATGTCTACCATTCAACAGAGCAGCATATTCCTGCGTAATTCCCCAGTTTCTTTGCAGCTCGCGTCCGTACGCCATTCGTAGTTCACTCGTTAATTACAACTCTTGTCAATTATTAATACATTATTACCGTTTGTGTTTTGGAAAATAATGTCAGGGCAGTTTTGCGCTATCTGGAGATCTGTGTGTGTGGAGGCTGGCTGCTCTATTATGTCAGTTTCCAAGACAGGTGGTACTTGGCATTGAGTACCATCGAGATTCTTTTGGGAAACTGGGTGGCCGTGTGTGTGTGTGTGTGTGTGGATATATATATATTACAGTATGTATACATTACTATGGATATGTATGTATATATATATATATATATATATATATATATATATATATATATACACATGTGGTGTGTGCATATATACATATATATGTCAATACATATATGTGGATATATATATATATATATATATATATATATATATATATATATATATATATATCTGGATGAATATATACATATATATATGGATGTATGTATATATATATATATATATATATATATGTATATATGGATATATATATATATATATATATATATATATATATATGGATGTATATACATGTATATATGGATGTATATACATATATGCATATGTGTATGTATGTATGCGTGTATGTATGTATGTATTTATGTATGTGTGTGTATGTATGTGTGTGGGTGTACAGCAGAGTAGTTATACTCTTATAACGTGTCCTGTCGTTGGCTGTTGTCAATTTTTTTTGTTTTGTTGGTTTATTCAAGTTGAAGTGGAGCATTTGATAATGTGCCAAGTTATTTGTGGAGACCAGCAGGAAATTACTTCCTGGGGTCATATTGGAATAATAAATTGATGGGGGGGAGTAAGGGCATTGGTGATGGTGGAATCAGTGGTGTTGGTGGCAGTGTTTCTCTGGTGGTAGTGATGGTAACAGTATGGCATTGGCAGTTGTTTTCTGGTGGTGGTGGTGGTGGCGGCGGCGGCGGTGGCGGCGGTAATGGGGTGGGGATAACAGTGCAGTGGTGGTAGTGGTTGTTTGGTGGTAGTGATCATGATGGTAGCTGTTGAGGTGGTGGTGGTGGTGGTGGTGGTGGTGGCGGTGGCTGTGGCGGCAGTGGTAGTGATGGAAGTAGTATAGCACTAGCTGTGGTTGTCTGATGGTGGTTGTGGTGGTAGTGGTGGTGGTGGTGGTGGGGTGGGGGTGATAGTTGTTATTCAACCCTGGTTGAATAAACCCATGATCAGAGACATTCTATTCCAACCATGACCATCCCATCTATTTATATATCCACAACTATATTGTCCAATGTGTCCTTCC